>NC_054379.1:6624115-6924115 GCF_017654675.1 Xenopus laevis
TAAATAGTGAGGTATTGTATAACTTGTCCCTCAATATCCAGCAGCTCCAAGCTCCAATAGCTTTGCCTCCAGAATACACCTTGTTTCGATGATCCCAGTAAATCATATGGAATCAGTGAATAGCAGAACAAAAATTGGTTTATGTTCAAGATTGACAAATCAAATTCTTGTTTGGCTAGAAATAACTATTTGGTTATGTATTTATAGAGTTTTCATGATTTTTAATGGTCTCTGACAGTTCCCTAAGCCTAGCCCCCTGCTCTCCTGCTGATCTGTCTGACTACTTTGCTGAGCTGTCTGACTACTGTTACTTTTTATCAATAGCCATCTGTCCTCAGCCTGCATCCTCCAAACCCCATAATACCCTGCACATGTGATTTCAATAAGGAAAGGAACATCACAGTGCAATGCATTGTGGGTAATGTAGTTCCTGCATGCTGTCTGTAACCTGTGGAGAAGTTGTTACAATTTGTAACATCAGTGTTTAGTCCCTCCTTCCCTGCCAGGATTTCAAATGATGCAGAAAGAGAAGAACTGTTGAACAGCTGGATTTCAGCATAGAAAATGGCATTTATTCAGACTTTTTGAAAAAACTGGTAACTGTGATGGGTATGTTAGGGGGTCCTCTTTATCAAACTTTGGTTTGGAAGCCGGAGTTCCCCTTTAATGACAGGAAAGCTAGGGGTGTCTGGGAAGACATTTACCTATTGTCCTCAGCCTGCCCATCATGAATACATTGCTGTACACAGGAAGCACAGTATTCATTGGAAAGCCAAACCAACAGAGGCACTCCTTATTGGGGTTCAAAGACCTGCTTTAATGGGAGCTAAGTGCAAAATACATGACAGTTTTGCACGTTGAACCATGCCCTGCCATTGAAAAAAGAGGCTTATAGTTTTGTTGAACTGTTTGGGGCAGATGTATTAAGGGTCGAATATCGAGGGTTAATTAACCCTCGATATTCAACTGGCGAATTAAAATCCTTCGACTCCGAATATCGAAGTCGAAGGATTTTGCGCAATTCGTTCGATCAAACGATTCGAAGGATTTTAATCCATCGATCGAAGGATTATCCTTCGATCAGAAAAAACTTGGAAAGCCTATGGGGACCTTCCCCATAGGCTAACATTGGGTTCGGTAGCTTTTAGGTGGCGAACTAGGGGGTCGAAGTTTTTTCTTAAAGAGACAGTACTTCGACTATCGAATGGTCGAATAGTGGAATGATTTTTAGTTCGAATCGTTCGATTCAAAGTCGAAGATCGTAGTCGAAGGTCGAAGTAGCCAATTCGATGGTCGAAGTAGCCAAAAAAAACATTCGAAAATCAAACTATTTTTCCTCTATTCCTTCACTCGAACTTAGTGAATGGGCCCCTTTGAGTTTGTTAGTCTTCAGACAAGATAGCGGTGCTTGAGCTCAAGTAGCCAACAATATTGTCACATGTAGAAGGTCCCACATGTTCTAGTTTAAGTTCCATGTAATGCTAATCTTCCACCTTCTGTAACAAAAACCGTCCTGTAAAACATTCATGGCCGAAAATTCTCTTCGCTCATGGAGGGGGGCCTAATTGTTACCAGTCAAGTGTCTGAGAAGATTTCCGGCTACAGTTGAGTCTTAGACATCTGATCTTTAGGCCTGGGTGTGTTATCATGAGCCGGGTATCAACGCTAATCCTCCTCCCACACCATGAGAAGGAACATTTGATTCCCAAAGACACTGTAATAACATATAGGGCTATGCATTATTTGTCTTTGCTCTCCAGAGCCTTCCACCTTGGAGTGTCAGGTATCTGGTGAAATGACAACTTACTCTCCGCACACACAAACAAATAGTGATTTATGCATGTTCTCGTGTAATATTAATGCCTGAGAGTAAGATGGGAAGGAATTTAGCTCTTAATCTTCTGTGTAACTTTTATTTGGACTTTAGTCAACACTGTTATTTACTAATATTGCTTACATTGTTCTGCGAAACAGCGCAGCCAAAAGAATGTTAATGCCTCCCCCACCCAAGAGATGAAGGGGTTATTTATTAAAGTTCGAATGGCAAAAACTCAAAACATTCGAGTTTTTTTAACTATAAAATCCAAATTTTTAGTGTAAAAAAACCCAAAGTCTTTTGAGATTTATTAAACCCCAAGGATGGAAAAAGTCAGAATCTGAAAATCCTGCATTTCAGGATCGGCCCAATACCCTTCTTCACGGGTGGCGGCAGGTGGGGGTTGAGCTAATTCCCTACTCTCCCTGCCATGTCAAATGCCGGCTTCTGGGTTCGTCTTTTAAAGACGCTGGCCTCGCCCCTTTTGTGATGTCATCAGCATGGCGGTTCGTCTTGGGTCTATAAAAGCAACCCGGAAGTGCAGATGCGAGCGGGGGCGGGCTAAGAGAGGGCAGGTTAGGGTCGGGTGCGAGTCGGGAAAATGCCGATCCGCACATCACTATCTCAAACCTACCTAGGTTGTATATAAGTCAATGGGAGAGGCCCCTATCCATTTTGGAAGTTTCTATGGTTTGCACTGGTATTAACCCAAAAGCCAGACTTTTCAGGAAAAAATTCAAGAAAAAGTCAGAAAAAATAGAGCGATTCAGGAAAAAACTCAATTTTTCACTCAAATTTTCTTTTATGTTTGTCCCCGATCAGATTAAATTGTGCTTTTTTTTAAATAATAAATAAGGTCCAATCGTGGATTCTAGTTTGGTCATACTTTTTTTATTAAAATAATCAGAATAATTCGGATTTTGATAAATAAGGCCCAAACTGTGAATTAGAAACATTCTTGTCTAAACTGGAAAACTGGGCAGCAAACTGGAAAATGAGGTTCAATGTTGATAAATGCAAGGTTATGCACTTTGGCAAAAATAATATAAATGCAAGTTATACACTAAATGGCAGTGTGTTGGGTGTTTCCTTAAATGAGAATGATCTAGGGGTCTTTGTAGATAACACGTTGTCTAATTCTGGGCAGTGTCATTCTGTGGCTACTAAAGCAAATAAAGTTCTGTCTTGCATAAAAAAGGGCATTAACTCAAGGGATGAAAACATAATTATGCCTCTTTATAGGTCCCTGGTAAGGCCTCATCTGGAGTATGCAGTTCAGTTTTGGACTCCAGTCCTTAAGAGGGATATAAATGAGCTGGAGAGAGTGCAGAGACTAAGTGCAACTAAACTGGTTAGAGGGAGGGAAGAGTTAAATTATGAGGGGAGACTGACAAGGTTGGGGTTGTTTTCTCTGGAAAAAAGGCGCTTGCGAGGGGACATGATTACACTTTACAAGTACATTAGAGGACATTATAGACAAATGGCAGGGGACCTTTTTACCCATAAAGTGGATCACCGTACCAGAGGCCTCCCCTTTAGACTAGAAGAAAAGAACTTTCATTTGAAGCAACGTAGAGGGTTCTTCACAGTCAGGACAGTGAGGTTGTGGAATGCACTGCCGGGTGATGTTGTGATGGCTGATTCAGTTAATGCCTTTAAGAATGGCTTGGATGATTTTTTGGACAGACATAATATTAAAGGCTATTGTGATACTAAACTCTATAGTTAATATAGGTATGGGTATATAGAATTTTAATTAAAAGTAGGGAGGGGTGTGTGTAGGGATGCTGGGTTTTCATTTGGAGGGGTTGAACTTGATGGACTTTGTCTTTTTTCAACCCAATTTAACTATGTAACTATGTAACTATGTAATTATACATTCGTTACTAACAATACGTTGTTACAGGGCAACCCTTTTGAAATAAAAAAATAACAAAAGTGGTATAAAGGTGATACATTTATTGGCTAACTAATATAATCATAGCAAGGGGCATGGGCATGGCGGCAAAAATAACTGCATCGGACTGACCTGCCATGATACTGGGTAATATCCCCGTGTGGTTGGGCCCTCGCTTTCTATTCTAATTCTTAGGGCAAAGTCCAGCCAAGTAGTATTGGCATTCCAGGCAGTGTACTTGGCCCAGCACCCCATTACCCTCACCCACTTGCTCACCCTCAGTCTGCACAGTATCATCAAGCTCCCTGCTCAGAAACTACCCCAACTGCTTTCTTCCCCCAGTGCTCTCTCTGCTCTCGTCCCTCTCTCTGTTAATCACCCTTTCTGAAATTACACCCCCAGTTGCATCTGTGTTTGTTCTGCCTACTCTCAGCTCCATCTCAGGCCACTCTACATTACTACTTGCTGGTTCCTTCATTCTGCCTTGTACCCTTTAGGCCAGGGGTCCCCAACCTTTTTTAGCCGTGGGCTTCATTCGAAATAGTTGGAGAGCAACAGAACTATGAAAAAAGTCCACGGGGATGCCAAATAAGGGCTGTGATTGGCTGTTTGGTAGCCCCTATGAGGACTGGCAGCCTACAGGAGACTCTGTTTGGCAGTACATCTGGTTTTTATACAACCAAAACTTGCCTCCAAGCCTGGAATTCAAAAGTAAGCTCCTGCTTTGAGGTCACTGTCACTGGGAGCAACATCCAAGGTATTGGGGAGCAACATGTTGCCCATGAGCTACTGGTTGGGAATCACTGGTCTATTAAGACCTGCAGTAATTGGTTAAACTTTGACACCATCTCCCCATAGAATTGCTTCCAGATCTGCAGAGAGTACAGGTTGGAAAACACACAGAGAAAGTTTAAAGTGAATAGTGCTGATCCCATGCACCTTCAAGCACCAGAGGAGTAGAAAGTTTTTTGGCAGGAGTTATGCCCAGGGTTGAGTGTTGATGTCTTTGGAGATTCAGTTGTTCTTTAGAGGAGTGGAGGTCAGGCAGAAGGAAATTGGGGTAACAGAAAAGAGAAGAACATAGCAAAAGGGGGGGTGATTAAAGATGCAAAATACAAAGAAGGAAGGGGCCTTATAAGCAGAAAAGCAAAGGGTAGAATGAAAAAGAAGAAGAGAAAGTAGATATAATAGAAAAGTACAAGGGGTACAAACAGAGAATCATAACGAGTGGAATTAAAGAGGAAAAATACAAACATATGGGGAGCAGGAACCAAAGGAAAAGGGGAGAGTAGGGAAAGTTTAAGAAGAAAAATCAGTAGAAAGCACAAATCTGAAAAGTAAGAAAAAGGGTTTAAAATGGGAGAAAAGAGAAAACTTGGGATTTTGGGTATCTCACTGCATCATCATCATCTTATTTACTTCAATCAACTAATATCCAAATGCTGTGGGGCACCAGCCTAAAATATCTGCACCTTCAGGGCACTGACATGGCACATGGAAACCTTTGTAGGGGCTCCATGGGTGCTGAGGAGAAGGGTCTTTCTGAAACCACAAATCAAATGGCAGTTGCAGCCGCAAGACACTGGCACTTGGTCAGTACAACAAGGGGGGGGGCACTTTTTCTTCTGTCCTGGGGTGTGAGACACACAGCTCTGTGCTATTGCTCTACACTAAACTAAAAACCTTAATAATTCAAGTCTTCATCCATGATTTATGAGCAAGTTTAAGATGTGACAAAAGTGAGAAGTGAAGCCTTTCTGTGACATGTATCTGCTGAACTCAATACGCGCAGTATTGTTGGATGTTCATGGGGAGTATTGTAACAGCGAGGATTCCTTAGCAACCGTAAATCTTTAACTTCACCACAAAATACACAATTCCGTTTACAGTAAAAAATACCGGTATGGGATATGTTTTCTGGAAACCCGTTATCCAGAAAGCTCCAAATTACAGGAAGGCTGTCTCCCATAGACTCCATTTTAATCCAATAATTCAGAATTTTAAAAGAATATTTCCTTTTTCTGTGTAATAATAAAACAGTCGCTTGTACTTGATCCCAACTAAGATATAATTAATCCTTATTGGAGGCAAAACCAGCCTATTGGGTTTATTTCATGTTTATATGATTTTCTAGTAGACTTAACGTATGAAGATCCAAATTATGGAAAGATCCCTTACCCAGAAAACCCCTGGTCCCGAGCATTCTGGATAACAGGCCCCCATGCCTGTACAACACCTGTATTAATTATGGACTACAATAATAGTTAGACTACAATAATGATTTGGTTTTCAGTTATTAGACGATGAATTTAATGATTGTTTTAAATCTTTTAAATCTTGCTTTAAAGGGGTGGTTCACCTTTCAGTAAACTTTTAGTATGTTATAGAATGGCTAATTCTAAGCAACTTTTCAATTGGTCTTCATTATTTATTCTTTATAGTTTTTGAATTATTTGCTTTTTTTCTGACTCTTTCCAGCTTTCAAATGGGGACCCATTCTAAAAACAAATGCTCTTTAAAGGGGACCTGTCACCCTAAGAAATAATTTCAAATTCTTTTCTATCATGTTAGTTGAGCAAAATAAACTTTACTTACACTGTATTTATCATTTAAATTGTGTTTCCTTCTGTTTTGGAATTATACAATCACAGCAAGCAGGCAGCTGCCATTTTGTGGACACGGTTATTAAGGGAAATTTTGTATCACCCCAAAATCTTGTGTATGAACCAGAATGAGGGACCTAATGTCCATGTGCAGTGCCTTACACAATTATAGAGCCTGAGGAGGGAAGGGGGAATGTCAGGAGAGCAGTGACATCTAGGAAGTGCTGAATGGAAAGTGAAAGTAATTGACTGCCCCTCCTCTATGCCACGGGCATAGAGGCGGGGCAGGTAATATTTGATTGACAGTTTAGATATTTAAACAACTTTATAACCGGTATGGATGTTTTAATGAAATTTTTTTTTGGGGTCCATATTTAATTTGGAAAGGACTTTCATTATGCAGTTTTTTATGTGTAGGTGACAGGTCCACTTTAAGGCTACAAACGTATTATTATTGCTACTTTTTATTACTCATCTTTCTATTCAGTTTTTGTCCTAATTATATTCCAGTATTTTATTTGGACCCTAGCAACCAGACTGCTGAAATAGCAAACTGGAGAGCTGCTGAATAAAAAGCTAAATAACTGAAAACCCACAAATAATTAAAAAAATGAAGACCAATTGCAAATGGTCTCAGAATATCACTCTCTACATCATACTAACAATGAACTCAAAGGCAAACAAACCCTTTTATGCACAAATATGATTGGACCCAGGATCAAGGCAACCTTCCCCTCGGACTGGGACACCTAAGGTCCACCAACCTCTAGTAATCTCTTTATCTTCTATTTATATTGTGCTAATTCTTCCTGAGAAACTCACCCTGCCACTCCTATACAGTTATCAGCTTCCCGGGATTCTCCTTCACATCTGTGCCAATGAATTGGGTATCTCCCTTTCTTTCCTTTCTTTCTTGCAAGGTTTTCTTTCATGATTTGGATTCGGGAAGCACAAGCAGAACCTGGAAAAGACAGTGATGACTTGATCCTCTGCTCCAGAAAGGGAGAAGGTCCCAGTGTCAGACTGGGATGCCAGGGGCCCACCAGAAAACCTTAGGCTGAGGGCCCACTTTCCAAACTACTAAACCTCCTCTCCTCACTCAACCTCTTTATTCTCCTAGTCTCTTTTCTCTACATACTATACTATATTCTTCCATTATTAAGCTTCTTTGTTCTCAAAAAATAATAGGGAATGACCATGAAACAGGCCAAATGGTTAGAAGCAAGAGGCCCACTGACCCTTGGGCCCATGGGAGTTTTCCTGGTTCTCAGTGGGCCAATCCAACACTGGAAAGGCCCATCCAGACCAGGGTCCACCGTAGAATTTTCCGGTAAGTAACCCAGCAGGCCAGTAACCTTCCAACTTTTACATTACAAAAATTCTGAGAAGCAAATGCTACAGAGCAGATTTAATATTCTCAGCCCAGACTGATTGATTAAACAGGTTGTAGCAATAAGCTTTTTTTGCTGATCAAGGACCAGTCTCATTGTTTGTCAGTGTCAGACTCTGACCGGTGAGGAACTTCCATGGTACTGACCCTTCCTTCCTCCAGGATGAAGCCTCAACTGCTCAACTATGTGGCCTACAGCCATCTCTCCCCATCTACAGTGAGCTCCAAACACTGTGTCCTATCACTACTTTGCCTATGTAACACTTTAGGCATCTCTCTGAGGTTGCTGAGCCCAGGCCCTTTAGTTACATTGGCACTACCTCCTTCATCAGGCCCTGGCATGTCAATTACACAGTGGCCCAAACAGACTCCCACCAGCCCCATAAATAATGAGTCTCTATGGCAACTTAAAACAAACCCCCTGGCATTTACCAAAACCCACAGACTGCCGGTCCTGACCTGCTTGGACATGCTACACACTGCCTTATATAGATTCCCAAAGCCAATCCCCTTCCCTCCTGACTGACACTTGGGCATCAATGTATTTAGGTCCGGTGCCACCCTAGGCCCTAGCAGTGCCTCGCAAACTATAGAAGTGATGTCACACGCACACATACCTCCCAACATTTTGGAAATAGAAAGAGATTTTCTTTGCAGACTGCAGCAACATTTTTGGCCACGCCCACGTTGTGACCACACCCCCTAATTACCATGTTCGTTTTACAAAATTTGGCAGGTTATGAAAGTTTGAACACGTTTCTGTGGTTTTTATGTGCTATTACAGTTTTGCTAATGAAGGTGAATTGCCCTTTAAGCTGCAAATCAGTTTCCCCAAGAATTAGATTGTTACAATTGCTTCTTTACTTATCTTAAATTGTTACAAAAGTAACAATTTGCACCTGGCACATATTCTGGGCCATGAGCTAGTTAGGTTTTAGAAATGTTGTTGTATCTTTTTCTGGCTGTTCAGTCCAGGAGATGAAAGTGAAAGTCGGGATATTTCAGTAACAATCCAGGACTGCGTGCTGAGCTGTCAAAATCGGGACTGTCCCGCGAAAACAGTTGGGAGGTATGCACACATGTTACACCCTGCATACAGCCCAGTAGGCCCTGTACCCAGGGCCGCCATCAGGGGGGACAGGGGGGACAAGTGTCCGGGCCTGGGTATGAAGGGGGGCCCGGCAGTGCTGCAGTTTTGAAAAGAGCCAGCCCCCCTTGAGAGCGCCGAAGCCTGCAGCCATCCCGAACAGCCGAAATGTGGAACAGCCGAAGGACCCCGAAGCCACAAAAACAGCCAAAGTCGAACTCCCGAAGAGGGGAAAAAACCCGAAGTCACGAAATAGCCGAAGTACCGAAGAGGAGAAAAGACCCGAAGTCACGAAAACAGCTGAAATTGAAGTTCTGAAGTGGCGAAAATACCCGAAGTCATGAAAGGAGGCGAAGTTGAAGTCCTGAAGCCACGAGTTCAATTCTACTGAACACCAATGTGGGTTGTTTTTTTTTTTTTTTAATCCCCTGGCCACCAAAGTATTATTTTAATATTCTATAGGCCCCTGCCACCAATGTTTTTTTTTTAAAACAATTTTTTTAACTTATAAGGGGGCCCTAACCACCAATAGCTTTTTCTAACTTGTGTGTGGGGGGGTTACTTTTTTAGCACTGATGTCTGTGTGGTCTTTGGGTGGGATGGAGTGGGGCTTGGGTGGAGTGGGCGGGATCTGGGGTGGGACTTGGGCGCTAGTGTGGGCGGGTTGATTTCTAATGGTGGCCCTGCCTGTACCCCTCACAACCCCCTCTTCTCAAACAAATGTATTTACTATTATGGCATCCAACGGCCACCAACAAAAGTTGCTTCCCTAGGCACAGACCCTTGGATAAATAAATCTGGCCTTGCACTTAGGTACCGCCTCCTACCGGATCTTTCTAAAGGGGGTTCCCTGCCCCATATTGCCATCTAGTGGTTAGACAAGGTACTATGACTACACCAACATAATATTATCCACCCTTACACTTCTCAACGTCACTATAAATACAAATTCACAACCTCTTTTATCTAATGAGAAATGTTTATATGTGCTAAGAATCCGAGTAACAATCATTGCAGTGTAAACTCCATTCCACTCCAAAAGCCTAAAAGCCTAAAAGAACAGAACTCCTTTCTAACAAATCACTTTTATTTTCAGCAGTTAAACTAATGCATTGCCTGCCACCTACTGACTTGGCCCAGGAGTTTTTTTTTGTTGTTTTTCTAGAATTCATGTTCACATTGATCTATAGCTCAGTGCAATATACAAAATACATCTATAAATATAAAGACACATATTTATTCTTTGCTAATTGCTCTAATTCTTACAAAAACAAACACCAGGTAGGGCATTAAAATCACAGCTCCTGTTTCTTTTAAACAATTTTGTGAATGTCCCGACTGTTTTTAGCATGAAATACTCAATAGTAAAGTATGAGCTAAATGAGATCTGTGATATTGCAGAGCACATAAAGTTAAAGGGGGTGTTCACCTTTAAATTAACTGTGAGTATGATGTAGAGAGTGATATTCTGAGACAATTTGATGGGGTCAGTGACCCCCATTTGAAAGCTCTTGTCTCCTAACTTGCTCACCATTCAGCAAATATTTCACCTCTATACAGCTCTCTTTATTACGTTCTTTATCTCGTATTTTGGGTCCATGTAGTAATGGGGAAGACAGAAATAAAGGAAGGCTGGTATTTTTACAAAAAAGTTGGCCACCCTAGTTGTGCCACAGAGGTGGTTTCAGATGTGGAGGTCAGAAGTTCTACAGGAAATGTTGTGTTACAATGAGGGTCTAGTCCTTGAGCCGGCTAAAAAATCTTATGTATAGTTTATATACTGTTACATTACAGTCTTCAAGGGCCCAGTCTTAATTCT
This sequence comes from Xenopus laevis, assembly GCF_017654675.1. Lineage (NCBI taxonomy): Eukaryota > Metazoa > Chordata > Amphibia > Anura > Pipidae > Xenopus > Xenopus laevis. The sequence continues at coordinate 6,634,728 of NC_054379.1, forward strand.
TGCCCTGCTCACAACAATTGTCTTTATTATTTTACAGCTCTCCCCTTTATATCTACAGATATATCCCACACTCTCTGGACCATTTTACCATTCTCTAGACACTTACCCTCGCTGATATTTCAAATTTTACAGGTTGTCAAAAGGGAAGACCTCATGTATCTTTCTAGATTTTGCCTTTCTCACAGGTGTTGTATTGGTCATTCTCAGCCTGGCACCCAATATTATAGAGCCCTTTGCTGTACATTTCCCGATTTCTTGGATCATGTCTTCCATATTTCTTTTATACATATACAAAGTGCAGAATAATATTTTCTTTGTATAATGGTACAGTGTTTGAACAGCCTTATAGAACACTTTTTTTGAGCGTCATGTCTCCATCTTCAAAGTGCTTTGTTTACACATTTTTCCCAATAAATCTGAAGGCATGATCATAAATCCTATCACATTTACTGCTTTGAGGGTCTATTCATGGAACTGGGAATTTGTCCATTCTTGAAGATCTGATACCAGATATCCTTACGTCATATTTGTATGTTTTTTTGGATCTATCTACACTCTACTGGATCTATCTACACTCCACAAAAGAGACCTACTGTAGAGTTGCATAGACATGTATATATGTTGGTGCATAATTAGAATGCACCAACATTTGGAGCAGCTGATGATCCATCACAAACTTGGGAATGCTAGACAGAATTTCACTCTGTGCTAGATGGAAGAGTAGAAGAGACATCATGGTCAGTCAAAGCTGTGGATAAAGACCTGAAGGTGAGTTTCAGGGCAGGCAACAGAAAGCACCATCCAGAAAATCAGACAGGGGTCAGGGCAGGCAGCAAGTACAGAACACTTTAGATTGAAAACTAAGGATCGTCCAGAATATACCTGTATTTAAGCCAGGAACATTTAACAACTTAGACCTACAAAGTGGAGGAGAATGGTTTGACAACTGGCTATGGACAGAAATAAAGCATGGGCGAAGCACTGAACATAGACAGGCTGAGATTCCTGGCTTACAACTGGAACCAATCACTGTGATTCCCTGAGAGACATGCTCAATGGTCACAAGGCTAAGTCAGTGTCCTATGACCACTGATTGATTCTCATCCATTAACATTTAATGCAGAGGAAACAAGGAGCTGGCAATAGGAATTAATGTGTGTGTATATATAGTACTAGAAATAAGTGACGTTTCCTTATTAAATGTAAAAAGCTTCATTACCCAACAGCTACATTTTCCTGTTTGCCAATGTGTCTTCTTCCTCTGCAGTTCTCTTCCACCTCTTCTCTACTTAGACCTCTGCTTGGCACAAGTGCCCAGTCATGCCAGTTCTGTAGCAATGACTAGGGGTGCACTGACTGGAGTAACTTCTGCAGTAATCACCCAATTACTGTACACATACACTTATTAATGCTTCTCAATAGCTAATTTAACGTTAAATTTCTGGTTGTTGTGTTGGCTATTAAAGGGGACCTGTCACCACAAAAAAAAATTCAAAATACTATTTTATCACATTAGTCACGCAAAATGAACTTTAATCACACAATATAAAATAGTTGAATCTTGTTTCTTTCAGTCTGGAAATTCATAATTATAACAAGCAGGCAGGAGCCATTTTGTGGACACTGTTATTAAGACAAGTCTTGTATCATCTCAGAATCTTGTTTGTGCACCAGAATGGGGGACCTGATGTCCATCCCCATGTCCTGGTTACACAATTAAATGGTGAAGAGAACGGGGGAATGTGGGGAGAGCAGTGACATCTAGTAAGTGCTGAACTGAAAGTGAAACTAATTGCCTAAGGCATAGAGGAGGGGCAGACCATATTTGATTGACAGCTGAGGAGCTTACAACAGCTATGAATGCTTTAAGAAAAAATAGAAATTCAATTTCATGTTTAATTTGAAAATGACTTTTATTATACAGATTTTTATGTCTAGGTGACAGGTCCATTTTAAAAGTCTAATGTAACTAAATTACACATACAAAACATGCTAAATGTGTAAACATTTGTCTAGTACGTTTGTGGGCTATAGCTGGTGGTAAAGACAGGGCTGGGGAGCAACACAAGCATCCAAAATGTTCCTAGGGTATAAAATAAGGGCTGTGAGTGGCTATTTGGTAGCCCCTATGTGGACTGACAGCCTAAAGGAGGCTCTGTTTGGCCATAAACCTGTTTTTTATACAACCAAAACTTGCCTGAAATTCAAAAATAAGCTCCTGCTTTAAGGCCACTGGGAGCAACATCCAAGGGGTTGGAGAGTAACATGCTGCTTGGGAGCCCCCTGTTGAGGATCACCCTCCTAAGGGTCCTAATTAACCAATTATGGGTCGGGGACAAAGTGCAGTGAACTGACAAAATTTACCTTTTTTTGTAGTGTGCACCCTGCACTTCTCTGAATTTCTGCTCCACAATAGAGCGCAGAGACCTGTGTTCCACCCATGAATACAGAGCTGCCCGGCTTTGGCAGCAATGTATTCATAAGGGGTTAGTGGGGGGAGGCACCTATACTTCCACCCTTGCACCCAACCAGGCCCCTTAAGCAACCCAGCCAGCCAGCCACCTTGCTTCACGCCCTGCATGTGGTGGCCATGGGTGTTGGAGTAGAGATGAGCAAGCAGTGGAGAGCAATGGGAGCAGGATGGGGAACATGTGGATGGCAGGATCATGAGCGAGACTGGAGGGCCAGGACTAGGGGTAGATAGATAAGAGATACTTGCCTGGCGTCCCCCCAAAGATGCACCCTGGACATATGCCTATCCCTAGTTCCAGCCCTGCTTCCCCCCATTGCCCCAATCATCCACATTATCAGCCAACAACAGAGCCAAGGTTCTACACACCTCCAATATGAAGAACAGCTCCTGAGGTTGAGACAGGGCGAGAAGGAGAGCATCGAATGGAGAAACTCACTGTGCTGCATGTGACGTGTCAAGGCCGATGCAATAGACCAACCGGACGTACATGCGTAAGCAACATACGTGTTGGACCATGATGTGTGCCTGACACTTAGGGGAAGATTTCTAATCCAGTGCTAGGAGCTGAGTGCTGCCAGAAACAAGTGCTTTTAGAATAAGCATTAAAGGAGAAGGAAAGCCATAATAGTGCAAGCTATAACACATATATTTATTCTGCAGAATGCTTCACCAAACTGAGTAATCCGCTCTAGACACTGTCTCTGTTTAGGATAGCAGCTGCCATATTACCTTGGTGTGACATCACTTCCTGCGTCTCTCCTTGCTCACTTATAACTCTAGGCTCAGATTACAGAAGGGAAGGAAGGAAGGAGGTGGGAAAAGGGATTGGGAGAGGGAGAGAGGAGCAAACTGAGCATGCTCAAGCCCAAGCCCTGGAGGTTTAAGCTGAAAACAGTTAGTGTGATACAGAAGCCCATGAGTACACAATAGAAGGAAAGAAATGTGATGTTTCTTTTGACAGAGGACTCAGAGCAGCATTACTTTGAGGGGTTACTGGTGTATTTATATAGACCTTTCTGATAAAGCTTACTTAGTTTTAGCCGTTCCTTCTCCTTTAAAGGACTCTCTTTTTTCCGCCAACACTTGCATTTAGGGTTATAGTAAATGACCTCTTTTATCTCTTCATCACCTTTGGAGGAACATGATCTTCGTGTGAAAGAGAAAGAAGCTTCTTATTCTTGCTCTGTGCTAAAGTCAGCATACAATTGTCAGGCTTTACTATCTCTGCTCCTTGATTTCAAATGAATTCCAAGAAGATATGGACTATCCTTAATTAGCCATGGCTCTTTGATAAAAGGAATGTGCAAAGATTCATTGGATCTGCCAATTTTTACAGAAAATTCATTAAGGCTTTTCCAAAATGTTATAAACCCATTACAAGATTCTCAAACACATTTCTTTGGCTCATTCAGCAGGTTATGGAGGTTGATGCTTCCCATGATGCAGTTGGTGTTATCTTGACCCTCCTTCCTCTACATTTATTTTCCATGAAGATCAATTCTGAAGAAAGAAATGATGATTAGTGATGGGTGAGTAAATTCGCCAGTTAATTAATCCTTTTTGGAAGCAGAACCAGCCTATTGGGTTTATTTAATGTTTATATGATTTTCTAGTAGACTTAAGGTATGAAGATCCAAATTACGGAAAGATCCATTATATGGAAAAACCTCAGGTCCCGAGCATTTTGGATAACAGGTCCCATACCTGTATTGAGAAAGTAAGACTAGTTTAGAGGGAGGTTTTTTGGATCTTTAATTTATATATAGAGTTACCATTAGGTTTGAATTATGAGTTTGATGTGACATGCTACACTAAATAAATGATAGATTGTATAAATCTATTGGATATGGATTCTGAACCTATTTTAAATTAGCAGTAAGTCTTGAAATTACTACTTGTTTGATATTTGTTACATTTGTTGGACTTTTGACGATTAATCTGACATTGGCCTCAGTAGCTGGTGCTGGGTTGTACATAGAGTGCATGTCAAGTACAGGTATGGGACCTGTTATCCAGAATGCTCGGGACCTGGGGGTTTCTGGATAACGGATCTTCTGTAATTTGGATCTTCATACCTTAAGGGGCATATTTATCAAGGGTCGAATTTAGAGTTTATGGGTGTTTATAAAAACTTCTATAAACTCCCATAAACTCGAAATTCTAAAAAACAAAACGACCAATCGAAATTTATTTAAAAAAATTTAATTTTTTAAATTCGGGTGAATAGGATCGACCTGCAAACTCAAATCGAATTCAAATGAAATTCGATTAGCATTTTCACCAACAAAAAAAAAAATTAATTTTTTTTTCAAAAGTCCACCAAACGACTCCAAATTTATCCTAGGAGGTCCGCCATAGGCTAAAACACCAATTTGGCAGGATTTTGATGGCAAATAGTCCAATTTGAATTATTAAAGGGACAGAACATAATAAATTGAATTTGAGCTATTCCCTAGTCGAATTACACCAAAGTTAACTCGAAATTCAAATTTAAAAATTCTAATTTTCAATTCGACCCATGATAAATCTGCCTCTAAGTCTACTAGAAAATCATATAAACATTAAATAAACCCAATAGGCTGATTTTGCCTCCAATAAGGATTAATTATATCTTAGTTGGGATCAAGTACAAGTTACTGTTTTATTATTACACAGAAAAAGGAAATCATTTTTAAAAATTTGGATTAGTTTGACAAAGTGGAGTCTATGGGAGACAGCCTTGGAGCTTTCTGGATAATGGGTTTCCAGATAACGGGTCCCATATCTGTAGAAGTAAATCTAGAGCAACTGGACTTGCTGAGTAATCATTGAAGACGTTCCACTACTCATCTGAGCAACTTCTTCAGTTCAACTGACTGGTGTGGGAAATCCTCAGCATATAAACTCTTCCACTTATCACAATGGTGCAGTGGAACTATCCAAAGAGTTGACAAGTGAAAGTCACAAGGTTGTGAATACGGTGTAGTTACTGTGATCGTTAGTTCTACTAGTTATACCGTGACCTGGATGAGTCATAGACATAGAGCGCATGGAGGTGGAGTGACTCTGATTTATTTTCAGCCCTGGGGATCCGCTTTACTACACACACAGTAACACTAAATGCAGCACAACTGGGAGATAAGATCTGGGCTCTGGATCTGGTTTTAGAACAAGTGTAATTTTTAGGGAAAATTGAGAGGAAAAGCTGCCTCTGGGCTTGTTCTGTCTCTGTAATGTGCTGAGTAACCTATCACTATAAATAATACAGTGATAATGTAATGTATCCCAGCCCTGTCATTGAAGGAAAGCTCTGACTGGACTCATATAGGTCCTGGCATTTCAACTACACAGAGGCCCAAACACCCCCCATGGGCCCAATAAATAGTAACTCTCTATGGCATCTTACAGCAGCCCCTCTGCCATTTGCCAGAATCTACAGATTACCAGTTCCACATGCCAACTGACTATTTTGCACCAACACGTCCTTCAGGGTCAGACTGGGGGGTCTAGGGTCCACCGGACCCCAACCTTAAAGGAGAAGGAAAGGTTAAAAGTAAGTAAGTTTTATCAGAAAGGTCTATATAAATACACCAGTAAACCCTCAAGGTAATGCTGCTCTGAGTCCTCTGTCAAAAGAAACAGCACATTTCTTTCCTTCTATTGTGTACTCATGGGCTTCTGTATCAGACTAACTGTTTTCAGCTTAAACCTCCAGGGCTAGGGCTTGAGCATGCTCAGTTTGCGCCTCTCTCCCTCCTCCCCTCTCTGCTGTAATCTGAGCCCAAAGCCCTATGCGTAAGCAGGGAGAGACTCAGGCAGGAAGTGATGTCACACCAAGCTAATATGGCAGCTGCTATCCTAAACAAACAGAGAGAGTTTCTAGAGCTGGTTACTCAGGTATGGTAAAGCATTCTGCAGAATAAATATAGTGTTATAGCTTGTACTATTGGCAATAAACTGCTTCAGTAGCTTTACTTCCCCTTTAAGGGCCCACTCCTCCTACCACTGTGGCAAACTCCCCTTATCCGTTATCTGGAAACCCATTATCCAGAAAGCTCCAAGGCCGTCTCCCATAGACTCCACTTTGTCAAACTAATCCAAATTTTGAAATATAATTTCCTTTTTCTGTGTAATAATAAAACAGTAGCTTGTACTTGATCCCAACTAAGATATAATTAATCCTTATTGGAAGCAAAACCAGCCTATTGGGTTTATTTAATGTTTATATGATTTTCTAGTAGACTTAGAGGCAAATTCATGGGTCGAATTGCAAAATAGTGTAATTCGACTAGGGAATAGCTCAAATTCAATTTATTATGTTCTGTCCCTTTAAGAATTCAGATGTCCACCTGACTACAAGATGCACCGACCCTTCCACTCCCAATGCACTGGTGGGGGGCAGGCCTGTGTCAATGGGGCCCAATCGGGGTTTCTCCTGGTGCTGGCGCAGTCCAACCCTGAAACTAGGGATGCAACGAATGCAGGATTTGGTTCAGGATTCGGCCTTTTTCAAGCTTGTGCTTGGCCGAACCGCATCTTAATTTGCATATGTAAATTAGGACGGTTAGGGAAATCATGTGACTTCTCGTCACAAATTTTTTTTTTTCCCACTGTTTCCTTTCCTTCCCCTAATAAGATTCTGATTCAGTTCGGTATTCGGCCGAATCTTTCACCAAGGATTCGGCCTTATATTGTGACATTTCTATTCTATGTGTACTGTATATTGTGAGTAGGTCCCTAAGCTCAGTAAGTGACAGCAGCACAGAGCATGTGCAGTGAATCAGCAGAAAAGAAGATGGGGAGCTACTGGGGCATCTTTGGAGACACAGATCTTTACTGCTAAAGGGCTGTGGTTGCCTTGGGCTGGTACATAAGCACAAAACATCGTGTACAACATGTCTACTTTCTTCTTCAGTTAGGCTTTAGTTCCCCTTTAGCCTTGATTGCTGCCTTGAACTATACGTGATGACTTCTGCTAGAAGTAATAGGTGGGTTTATATGGAATAATGAGACTCATATTGATATAAGATCTCACAGAGAAAGCTAATGCCCATATTAAGATCATGGAACTCCTAATATTCTTATATTTTACAATAGGGGGTACCTGTCTTCTTATAATAGCCAAATTAGATTTATGTGACCCAAGGACATGTCTAAGGGGCAGATTTACTAAGGGTCAAATTTCGAAGTTAAAAAAACTTCGAAATTAGACCCTCGAATTGAAATCCCTCGACTTTGAATATCGAAGTAGAGGGTTTTTTATCGTATTCGAATAGAAATCGTTCGATCAGACGATTTTTAGCGATCGATCGAAGGATTTTTATTCAACCAAAAAAAAACTAAGAAAAGTGCTCTGGAAGGTCCCCATAGGCTAACATTGCACTTCGGTAGCTTTAATTTGGCGAAGTATGAAGTAGAAGTTTTTTTTAAACAGACAGTACTCCGATTATCGAATGGTTGAATAGTTGAACGATTTTTACTTCGAATCCTTTGAATCGAATTTGAATGGTTGAATATAGCCTATTCGATGGTCGAAGTACCCAAAAATTTACTTCGAAATTCTAACTTTTTAACCATCACTCGAGCTTAGTAAATCTGCCCTAAGTGTGAGCTATAACTGTTACAAAGAACGATTGCAAAGGATATAATTTATAGGGTTTTATTCTGTAGAGTCCAGGTTAGCTTGTGGCTTGCTTTTAACCTGTAATTGACCAAAAGGGGAACATGGGCACCATTACAGAAGCCAAATATATCTGCTGTCCCCAGTCATAGGGCCTTGAAACACTGTATAATAAGCGATCACAACCAATAAGATATTTGCTTTTAAACAGGTGACCAGTAAATGCTGCCTGCTGATTGGTTGCTATAGATGACTGCTCCTGGCAAATGTAGTGGGGCTCAGTTATAAACACTGGGCAAGTTTGTACCTGGGCAGTAACCCATAGCAACAAATACATGATTATTTTTTTTCAGCCAACTGCAGGTTGAACCCTGAAAGCAAGCATCCCATTGGTTGCCATGGGTTACTGCCCAGGTGCAAATTTGCCCAATGTCTTTTATAACATAAACCCCTTAACACCCACAGCTGAGTCCCGTGGAGAAACCAGAGCAAAGCAAGAGGTCGCTTGATTCCAAATATATCAAGGAATTCAGCTGATATTCATGTGATGTAAAGGTAAATTAGCCCTTTCTGAGCATGTGAGTGATCTCTGCTGCCAGTTTGCTGACGGCATCAACTCACGGCAATTAGTTAAAACAGCAGGACAGGGTGTTTGTTATAGTCCCCCCCATCTTCAAAGGAGTCTCTATGGGGGAAACATACAAATTGCAGATCATTTCAGTGTATATGAACCTGTGAAACTGTAGGTTCCCCAGTAGCTGGTGGTACAATACTAACTAAGTGGGACAACTGCGTCAGGGCATGGTGGGAACAATATCAGTAGCACGTCAGCCTTTAGTCTATTGGCAACTGCCATATTAACTGCAAGCATTTTTCAGCCAATTGAGAATCACCCAAACCCACCGCTTGGTTTCCCATTCCTTTGAATGAGAAACTGCTGCACTGGAACTGGTGCCTTCAGCTCAAAGAGATATATTAATATATTGGTGTGCCCTTGTGGTGAAGCTACAATGGCCCGGGCCTAGGGCGGCAAAATTTTAGGTCAATGCCGCCCTGCCACATTGAGAACGCAGAGTCCAGAGCGGGCGCTAGGACTGCGAGGCCTTGGGGCGATGCAGACACAAATCTGGCCGTGGGTGTGCCATGAGCCTAAAGCCATAATTGTGCCATGAGCCTAAAGCCGTAATCATTGTGCCTTGAGCCTAAAGCCATGAGTGTGCCATCAACCTAAAGCCATAAGTTTGCCATGAGCCTAAAGATATAATAAGTATACCATGAGCCTAAAGCCATAAGTGTGCCATGAGCCTAAATCCATAATCAGTGTGGCATGAACATTAGAAAAAATCAGTGTGCCATGAGCCTAAAGCCATAATTGTGCCATGAGCCTAAAGCCATAATCAGTGTGGCATGAACATTAGCCAAAATCAGTGTGCCATGAGCCTAAAGCCATAATCAGTGTGCCATGAGCCTAAAGCCATAAGTGAGTCATGAGCCTAAAGCCATAATTTTGCCATGAGCCTAAAGCCATAATCAGTGTGCCATGAGCCTAAAGCCATAAGTGTGCCATGAGCCTAAATCCATAATCAGTGTACCATGAGCCTAAAGCCATGTGTGCCATGAGCCTAAAGATATAATAAGTATACCATGAGCCTAAAGCCATGTGTGCCATGAGCCTACAGCCATAATTTTGCCATGAGCCTAAAGCCATAATCAGTGTGCCACGAACCTAAAGCCATAAGTGTGCCATGAGCCTAAATCCATAATCAGTGTGGCATGAGCCTAAAGCCATAAGTGTGCCATGAGCCTAAAAATATAATAAGTATACCACGAGCCTAAAGCCATAAGTGTGCCATGAGCCTAAAGCCATAATAAGTATACCATGAGCATAAACCATAATCAGTGGAACACATCTAAAATCAGCAGTTACTGCCTTATAAACCCTAAGCCTGGAAAGGTAAGAAAAGGTAAGGAGATGCTTGCCATAGCATGTAGTACTGTGCCTTTTTATTCATGAATTAAAGGAGAACTAAACCTCCCCATAGTTAAAAGCCCCCATTTGCCTTCTCCACATACTGTAATACTCAACAAGAATAAGTGTCCCATCCAGTCACACTGACCTAAATTTGCAGAGTAGAACAGCAGAGCTCAGGGGAGCCATGTTCCATCATTTTGGTATCTTCCGGATCCTCTTCTTTCTTTTTGCTAATCTTCTTAACTTTCCGACTCAAACTTCGCATGCACCAAAGGCTGAAGTGTCGGTGCTCAGTTCCCGAAGATACTGAAGCACTGGACATGGTCCCCCTGAGCTCCGCTGCTCTACTCTGCAAATTTAGCTCAGTGTGGTTGGATGGGACACTTAGGGGCAGATTTATCAGAGGTGAATTTTTGAATGAAAATAATTAGAATTTCTAGCTATTTTTGTATATTTTGATTAGGGAATTGTCCAAATTCAATTTGAATTTGAAAAAAACTCGAAGATTAAAATATCAAAATTTATCATGTACTGTCTCTTTAAAAATTCAACTTCGACCATTCGCCATCTAAAACCTGCCGAATTGTTGTTTTAGCCCATGGGGGACCTCCTAGAACCTATTTGGAGTCAATCAAAGTTTTTTTCAAATGCGCTATTCTTTTGATTTGTATGATTCGAATCCAGCCGAATACGGTCCTATTCGACCAAAAATAAACTTCAGTTGGTTGGTCTTTTTGTTTTTTCAATTCGAAATTCGACCCTTGATAAATATGTTCCTTATTCTTGTTGAATATTATGAAGGAAAGAAACATCGAAGAAGGTAAATGGGGGCTTTTAACTATAGGGGGTTTTAGTTCTCCTTTAATACTCAGTTAACAAACACAGGGAGGCCCATTTATCAAAGTCCTAATTTATCTCAATATTTTCTGAAAACAACTCCACAACCATTTTTTCTCTTTATTTATCAATACACTTTCTCGAAAATTTTGTTTGCAGGGAAAAAACCAGAAAAAAAAACACGAAAAAAACTGAATTGTACAAATTTTTCGGATTTTTCACTCAAAAACTACGTTTTTTTTCAGATTTTTGCAACGAAATCTTTGGATTATTGCACGAAACCCAGCACAGATCAAAATATTTTTGGAACTTCTCCTATTGACTTATATGCAACCTCGGCAGGTCTGAGATACCAGATTTTCGGATTCAGACTTTTTCCATCCTTGGGGTATAATAAATCAGTGTTTTTTATTTTGCCACTAAAATTTCAGATTTTATACTAAAAAACACAGATCTTTCAGGATTTTGGCATTGGGAGTTTAGTAAATAACCCCGTATGGGGCACAGGGAATCGTAGCCATAAAGCTGCCCCACTGTCCCCCTCAGTTCTCAGTAGAAGCTGCGGAATCCATATCACTTTGATGTAAGGAAGCGGCACTTAATGACTCGAGATCTTACAAGTGTTCTGGTTTTGCAACAATCACATTAACCTCGCATTACTCACAGAATCCGTGATATACTGTATGAATGGGACAACATGCAACTGTCAGGTTTGCCTGGAAGCCCAGTGTGTCTAACCCATTTGTCTCCTGCTTCTCTGCCATTTATTTGTAAATCAGATGCAGTGTTGCCTCAGGGAACAGGAGTTACGGTTTTACAAACAATAAATGACTAAAAGTGCCCCATTCAGCAGGTTCAACGTCATCTCACTTGTCATATTGGTCATGGGGAGGTGAAACACTACCAATAAAGAGGTTCTGGTGGAACCACAGTAAGTTCAACATCAGTCGGTGCTTCTCTCTCAACGTTCCTGTTGTTCGGTTGGTGTTGCCAGAATGGAAGTCATGAATAACTATATGAATGGGGAAGCCAACGGCAGCTACGTCAGCAACTCTGTAGCAACTGATGTAAAAAAGGGATTGAAACAGGACAAGGCAAACCAAGCCAAAAGAGACGTACATGAGCAAGAAAAAGCAAGTGCTTTGGAGAAAGCCTACAGTAACATCCTCAGGGAGCTGGGAGAGAATCCAGAGAGGGAAGGTCTTCTCCTGACTCCTAGCAGGGCAGCCAAAGCAATGCAGTTCTTCACTAAGGGATACAAGGAAACCGTTTATGGTGAGTTCCTGGTCTGATCCTTTAGGTTTACTTGTAAAAATTCCCTATTGTGCCAGTGAATCATATAGTTATCGTCATACATGGGTCTTCTGTTTCTTTGAGAAAGTAACAGCTCCAAGGATCCTGGATGGCATGGAATGACCCCTGTAGCTCTGATAGTGCTCAGTGCAGTAGAGACTTGTGTGAGCTTAGTTATCAAGGGGCCACTACTTGATTTTCTGTCTTCTTGGACCCTGTCCATATTTGTTCTTTTCTATTCCTGGTCTTGGTTTCCCATTCTTCTACTAGTGTTCCCTGTCTGTTCTGTGCTTCTTATTCTCCTTTTTTTTCTGTTTCCTCTATATCGGAGTCCTATCTACTACTAGACTTTATTATTAACATGTATTTATATAGCGCCAACATATTGCGTAGCACTGTGATCTACAATCTACTTTGGGTCTTATCATCCTGGTTGTGTCAGGGTCCTTCTATAGAGCGTGAGGAACCTTCTTGAGGAACTGCACGTTCATTTTCTCCTGTGGTCTGTACCATATGAGTAACTGGGTTTACCAAGCTGAAATGGGGGATCCCATCACATATAGTATATGAGGTTTTGCACAGAAATATATTCATGAAAAATGCTATCTTATCGTTTCAGATGTCATGAACAATGCCGTGTTTGATGAAGACCATGATGAGATTGTGATTGTTAAGGACATTGACATTTTCTCACTATGTGAACATCACCTGGTACCATTTTTTGGCAAAGTATGTAAAACTCAAAGTGTTTATGGCATATAAAGTAGATGTGTAAGTGTTGCTATAGGCTGGTGTGTCCCATGGGCAAAGGATCTGATCACAAGGGCTTATGCAGACATATTGGAAGAGAAGTGCATCAATAGATATTTTCACATCTGCCCAATAGACAGATCATAGAAGGCTGTTTATCAGAAAGAAGTGGGTCAGGCAGACCAAAGACTTGCACTCCTACACAGGCTAGTTAGCTACTGCCTGACCAATATCTGGCTGAAAATAAAACTGGCCATACACGGTGAGAATCGCTCATTTGGTGACCATGCCCTGATATTGCCCTGATTTCGCCATCCATGTTTTGGGCCAAATTGGGTTGGCCAATGTTTGGCCAGCTTCAGTAACATTTTTACATTTAGGTTTGATCCATTGATGCAGTCCTCTTTTGACAGGTCTCCTTAGGCTTCTACTCTGATCATCTGACCTCAACTAAACAATCATATACATTCTATGTGACTTGTAAGCAACATATTGCTCTACAACCCCTTGGATGTTGCTACCAGTGGCCTCAAAGCAGGTGCTTATTTTTGAATTTCAGGCTTGGAGGCAAGTTTTGGTTACATAAAAACCAGGTGTACTGCTAAACAGTCTCCTGTAGGCTGCCAGTCCACATAGGGGCAACCAATCACAGCACTCATTCGGCATCCCTAGAGACATTCATGCTTGTGTTGCTCCCCAAATCTTTTTCTAACATTTGAATGTGGCTCATGGGTAACAATGGTTGGAGATCCCTGATCTAGATCCAAACTAACTACTTGGGCTTGGAGTCTTCCACTGAACCAGAAAATGCACTTTAACTTTAGCATTATGAAATCAGCTCAGGGGTATAGGTGAGGGTCAGACTTATGGGTAGAGGGTTCCCTTCATGAGTCTATTCCAACCTCTCACAACTGGATATTATATGTTTCATTTCTTTGTAGGTGCACATTGGTTACATACCAAACAAGAAAGTTGTCGGACTGAGCAAACTGGCAAGGTGGGTACAATATATGTTGTTTGAAAAGAAGCGGGCATTCTGTATGACCGTGTATATATATATATAATACACAAAAGCCATGAATATCCTGTAAATGACATGCTTATAAACGGTAAGTAGTGATGTCATCAGTTATAAACGGTGAGTTGTGATGTCATTTCTGTCAAATGACTCACTAAAATGTGTGTATTATAATAAATAAAGTACCCCCAGTTGTAAAATATGAGGATATTAGAAGTTACCTCGGAGTTCCATGACCTGTATAAAAACACTCGACCTTCGAGAAGCTAAGCTTAGGACTCTTCACTAATTATCCAGCAGAAAATGAGCTTCCCTGGCTGTAATATAAGCTGATGCTACAGGTTTGCGGATTATTCAATTCTGATGCTAATTGCACTGGTTTCTGTGCTGCCATGTAGTTATTATGTGTATTAATTACTAATCAGCCTTATATTGTGACATTTCTATTCTATGTGCACTGTATATTGTGAGTGGCTCCCTAAGCTCAGTAAGTGACAGCAGCACAGAGCATGTGCAGTGAATCAGCAGAAAATAAGATGGGGAGCTACTGGGGCATCTTTGGAGACACAGATCTTTACTGCTAAAGGGCTGTGGTTGCCTTGGGCTGGTACAGAAGCACAAAATATCATGTACAACATTTCTACCTACTTCTTAGTTCGGCTTTAGTTCCCCTTTAAACAATATAAAGAGAGAGTTGAGATATGACCAATGGGGCATCACTTGGGGGTCACCGGTATAAAGTATACAAAACCAGCCAACCAACTTTGAGGTTAGGGATGCACCAAATCCAGGATTCGGTTGAGGATTTGGCCTTTTTCAGCAGGATTCAGGCAAATCCTTGCACCTGGCGGAACAGAATCCTAATTTGCATATGTAAATTAGGGGCGGGTAGGGAAATCACGTGACTTTTTGTCACCAAAGTTCCTTTCCTGCCCCTAATTTGCATATGCAAAAATTATTAAATTCCCAAAATAGTGGATTCGGTGCATCCCTATTTGTGATACAAATCTCTTGCTACAGGGCCCGATGCAGCTTTCAAGCTTAGTATACGGAGTCAATAACGCACCTTTATCATCATATTTCTTTCAGGATTGTTGAAATTTACAGTCGGAGGCTACAAGGTCTGTAACTATCATTTCATTTAACCTAGTGAATGTCCGTAACTAGATATATTGCTTATGGTTATAGATCACTTAACTCTTACACAAATAACTATTTATTATTGTACTGTATTGTACAGTCTCAGCAGCACGTCATGTGTGTTATTATCACTCTGATGTCAGAGAAATGCAGTAATAAAGACACACATATATATATATATATAGAAGTATATAGTAAATGCTCATTCCTAAATCCCAGTTTAACAGTAAATCAATCTCTGCCAATGCGTATATATATTGAAAGCAGAGATTTCTAGCCACAAGCACCGCATCAATTTAACGAAAAAAAAAAACGTTTGCACTTGGAGAGAAGATGACTGTCGAACCAGTTGTATGAATTGTGACATCACTTGCAGCCTCAGCAGTAACGGGAAGTAGAATGAATCTGTAACCCTCCAAATCTGCTGAGCAATAACCCGCAATACATAAATGGAGCTGTAAATTAGCAACAATACATTCATGTCTTCATTTATTTTCCTGCACTCTGAATGAATGTTGTATTATTTGCAGTTCAGGAGAGGCTCACTAAACAGATTGCCTTGGCTATTATCGACGCTCTGCAGCCCGTGGGAGTAGCTGTTGTCATGGAAGCTTCGTAAGTGTTGTATTGAAGCCATTCGGCTTGTAAATTGTGTTGCCCCAGACTAATCGGATACAAAATTGATAGTATCACAGATTGAGCTATGCAGGCCGTCAGGGTGAGGACAGCATCATCACATAGGGGGTTATTTATTAAATTCAGAATGCCAAAAACAAAGAAAATTCGAGTTTTTTTTGATTGTAAAATCCAAATTTTTAGTGGAAATAAAAAACTCGAATTTTCCCTGATTTATTGTACCCAGAGGCTGCTAAAAGTCAGAATCCGAAAATCTCCAAGCTGCCGGGGTCCTGTAGAAGTCAATGGCAAAGGTTCCAATTCAAATCTGAAGATATCATGGTCTGCACTGAGTTCTAAAAAATCCTAAAAAATATAGGGGTTTCGAGCGATTTCACAAAAAAAGGGCATAAAACCTGAAAAAATCGTGTCTTTTTTTGCAATTTTTTTTTTAGTTTTTTTTCCAAATTGATCTTATTGAGTTCAGTGATTAATAAAAACCAAATCGTGGATTCTAGTTTGGTCAGACTTTTTTTACTTTAAAAAATCGGAGAAAAAAAAAAAATCGGATTTTGATAAATAATCCTCATAGTCATCGATCAGATGCAAAAATTAAACCTGCCCAATCAATATCTGCTCCATTTTCAGGCAGACATACGTTGGGCAGGCCTGTTGGGTGGCACTAACTGAGTTTTTTTTCAGCATCTGCAGCTTAAATCTGTGCTCACACCATTACCCCCAAAGCTGTCCGAAGGAATAGAAATAGAAATTTAAGCTGCAGACACTGAAAAAAAGCTCAGGTGCTTTTGGTCATCGGTACAAAGCCGATTTCCAGTTCAGCACACAATGGAATTCCAGGGCCGTCACCTTTCTCCTATGGGGAACTTTGAATGTCAAATTCAAGCTGAAGATTTGAAAAAAGCCAAGGGGAAGTAAACCTTACCCATCCTTATAGCTATTTTGGTATTTAAAAAATGTGGTGTTATTGGTCCTTTAAAGGGGTGGTTTACCTTTAAGATAACTTTTAGTATGTTATAGAATAGCTAATTCTTAGCAAATGTCTTATTCTTTCCAGCTTTCAATTTCAAGTTCAAATTGCCTGTAAGGCTACAAATGTATTGTTATTGCTACTTTTTATTCCTCCTCTTTCTATTCAGGCCTCTCCTATTCATATTCCAGTCTCTTATTCAAATCAGTGCATGGTTGCTAGGGGAAGTTGGACCCTAGCAACCAGATAGCTGAAACTGCAAACTGGAGAGCTGCTGAATAAAAAGCTAAATAACTCAAAAACCACAAATAAAATCCAATTGCAAATTGTCTCAGAATATGTTAATTTAAAGATGAACAACCCCGTTTAAAGCTCAGTTATGCCTTTTTGTAAAAGATACAACCATTTAGGGGGTTATTTACTAAACTCTGAATGGAAAAATCCCAAAAAAATTGTGATTTTTTTTTTTTTTATAAAATTGGACTTTTAAAAAAATCACAAATTTTTCGGAATTTATTAAACCCCAAGGATGAAAAAAATCTGAATCAGAAAATCCGGCATCTCAGACCTGTCGAGATTGCATATAAGTCAACGGGGGTATATTTATCAAAGAGTGAAGTTAGAGATCACCACAGTCCGCTAGAGTGAAATTCCGCCTCTCTCCATTCATGTCTATGGGATTTTTAGAGGCGTATTTATCAAAGGGTGGAAGTGAAAGTTCACCATTGGATAAATACGCCTTTAAAAATCCTATAGAAATGAATGGAGAGAGGCGGAATTTCACTCTAGCGGACTGTGGTGATCTCTAACTTCACTCTTTGATAAATATACCCCAATGGGAGAAGTCCCAATGATTTTTTTGATGTGCACTGGGTTTCAGGCAATACCCCAAAGTTTTCGGGCAAAAAGCATAAGAAATCGGGTGAAAAATCTTAAAAAATCTGAGTTTCGGGTGAAAAATCCGAAAAAATTGGATTTTTTCCAGTAACTAAATTTTCGGGAAAATATAATAAATAAGCGCAAAAACCCAATCGGAGATTGTAGCAGAAAATGTTGAGATAAAATCGGACTTTGATAAATAACCGCAGTTCAAAAGAGATGTGAGGACCTCCAATAATGAAGCAAATGTTGTTGCTTCATTATTGGAGGTCCTCACATCTCTTTTGAACTGCTGTTTTGGATCTGCGCCCTGGGACTTGGGTGAACTGTGAGTGAATCCTCTTTGACTTATTTAATATTGGATTTTGTTTTTGATTTGCCATTTATTTTTTGATATATATACTGTATATATATATACTTTTTTTATGTGGCAGTGGCACAGATCCTCTCACTATATACTTTGATAAATAACCCCCTAAGTCTATGTGGTTCCCCAAAATTTAGGTTCTCTGAAGCCGTAGGCTGTGCCAAGTCTGCTTCTCTTCTGGCACTTTAGCTTATCACTGTCGTTATTATTAGAAGAAATTGCCCAAAGCCTCATTGGCTGCTCTCACTTTGGTTAATGAAAAGGAAGCTTTGCAATTATCACAAGGTATTTACTGTAACCATGTAATGTACATGAGAGATATTTGTGTGTTCCCCAGACACATGTGCATGGTCATGAGAGGAGTGCAGAAGATAAATAGCCGCACCATAACCAGCACGATGCACGGAGTATTCCTGGAAGATCCCAAGACCAGGGAAGAATTCCTCTCTCTGATTAAGGAGTAACATAGAACTAGATTGGGACTAGCAGTTTAGTTCATGTGTTCTGCTGAATTCCTGTTTAATGTTTCACATACTGGTGCTGAAAATCATTTCGTGTTTCAATGTGTATGATTATAAAGGAATCCATTAAAAGTTTTTTTTTTTTTTTGGGAACAAAAAGTCTCTTTGTGAGCAGCATGATGAATAGAAATAGGAGTGTGGTTCACTAGTCGTACAAGAAAATCTGTATTTTCCACCAGCGCAGGTCTACTTCTACCCCATGTTCTTCAAGGTCAGTCCTAAAAAAACAGTTGCCTCTAAAGGGTTATTAAACACCCAGGGCCGGATTTAGAAAATTAAAGTACATTTTTTAAGGAAATGGGAAAGCAGCAAAGATGTTGTGCGATGGGGCCGCTAAAAACTTATGAACAGCCATGTCATGGGTTATGCCAACTCTAAACTTAGGGGCAAGCTCAGTAAGGCTACACATGTATTGTTATTGCTAATTTTTATTCCTCCTCTTTCTATTCAGGCCTCTCCTATTCATATTCCAGTCTCTTATTCAAATTAATGCATGGTTACTAGGGGAATTTGAACACTAGATTGTGGAAATTGCTAACTGAAGAGCTGCTGAATAAAAAGCTAAATATTAATGACTTAGGGGAGAGTATTTAATGACTTAGGGGAGGGTATTGTAAGTAATGTATCAGTGTTTGCAGATGACACAAAACTATCAGCCCAATTAATTCCATCCAGGATGTGACACTTGCAACAGGATCTTGACTAACTGGCAATCTGGGCAGCTAAGTGGCAAATGAGATTCAATGTTGATAAATGTAAAGTCCTGCACCTGGGATGTAACAATATCCACTTATACCCTTAATGGGACTGCACTAGGCAAATCCATAATGGAGACGGAGCTTGGAGTCCTTGTAGATAATAAACTTGTCTGTAGCAAGTAATGCCAGTCAGCAGCATCAAGGGCAAATAAGGTCTTGACTTGTATTAAATGGGGCAGAGAGTCACGGGAGGAGGGGGTCCCACTGTATAGAGCACTGGTAAGGCCCCATCTAGAATATGCCGTACAGTTTTGGTCTCCATCACTCAAACAGGACATTATTGTATTAGAGAGGGTACAGAGAAGGGCAACTAAGCTGGTAAAGGGAAAATCTTAGCTATGAGCAAAGACCGGAGAAGAGGCGCTTAAGGGGTGATATTATAACTATGTATAAATATATAAGGGGATCATATAATAATCTCTCAATAGCTCATAGTACAAGTTTATCCAGGGACTGGTCCCATTGCCATTTGGAGTCAGGAAGGAATTTTACCTCCTATGTGGCAAATTGGAGAGGCTTCAGATGGGTTTTTTGCCTTCCTCTGGATCAACTGGCAGTTAGGCAGGTTAAAAAAGTTTACAGGTTGAACTTGATGGACGTGTGTCTTTTTCCAACCTAACTGACTATGTTACTAAATAACTCAAAACCCACAAATAATAAAAAATTAAGACCAATTGCAAATTGTATCACTCTCTACACCATACTACCCATTAAACTTAAAGTGTTGCCAATATTATAAAAGGATAAAACGTATAGTTGTGGAGAGACTACATATAAGTAAGACTGTTAAAGTATCTAATAGAGTGAGAAAGTCTTTATTCAGCTCCAACCATTTCCCTGTGTTTAACAAAAGTTTGTGGTCCCTGTTCCCCAGACATTTGGCACCGCGACTAACTGATACTGAAACATCAGTATGAAAATAAAATAGAATTAAAAGCCCTGCAACACTATCTATTTACATTTGTTTCTTCATCCCCACGGATCCAAACAATGAAGTTTCATAGAACTTCAAAACTGAAATGCTCCAAACACTCACGCTCTGTACATAGCGATGCAATTTCACAAGAATTCTTATGTCTGGCACTAAACGGATGTTTGCTTGTAATTCTTTGTATCCAGAACTTTCTTTCCACACATGGCACAGATACCTAGAAAATAAAATTATATAGTGAATAAAGTACCCCCTCTTGTAAAATATAAGGATATTATAAGTTACCGAGGAGTTTCATGACCATATAAAAGTACGAGGCTGAAGGCCGAGTGTTTTTAAACAGGTCATGGAACTCCGAGGTGACTTCTAATATCCTCATATTTTGGAACTAGGGTACTTTATTTATTATAATACACAAGTTTCAATGAGTCATGTGACAGAAATGACATCAGAACTCACCGTTTATAACTGATGACATCAGAACTCACCGTTTATAAGGATATAATTTACAAGATATTCATGGCTTTTGTGTATTTTTGTGTGGGGACCTTTTTCAAGGATAAAAATCTCTCTCTCTCTCTCTCTCTCTCTCTCTCTCTTCTCTCTCTCTCTCTCTCTCTTCTCTCTCTCTCTCTCTCTCTCTCTCTCTCTCTCTCTCTCTCTCTCTCTCTCTCTCTCTCTCTCTCTCTCTCTCTCTCTCTCTCTCTCTCTCTCTCTCTCTCTCTCTCTCTCTCTCTCTCTCTCTCTCTCTCTCTCTCTCTCTTCTCTCTCTCTCTCTCTCTCTCTCTCTCTCTCTCTCTCTCTCTCTCTCTCTCTCTCTCTCTCTCTCTCTCTCTCTCTCTCTCTCTCTCTCTCTCTCTCTCTCTCTCTCTCTCTCTCTCTCTCTCTCTCTCTCTCTCTCTCTCTCTCTCTCTCTCTCTCTCTCTCTCAAATGGAGATAGATATATAGTGACTTCCATTTAGCCCAGGTTTCTAAATGTCTGGACCTGTAGATAATTTTACCTACAAACGGGACAAATTACACAAAAGTAATCTTTCAGCAAATAACCCGATAATAATGTCAACATTTATATTCCCCCATAACAAGCAATGCATTAAACTTTCTTACCCTTCTTATACGCACAGCCCTGACAATAGTGAGAACCAGGCTGATGAACGGAGCTTTTACAGATACGACATATTGCAAACTTGTTTTTCCCGTAAGGGTCAAACCTGAAAAAAACAAACAAAAAACAAATGTGGAAATATAAATGACAGACATGTCAGCAGCCCATCAGCAGAACAATGGGAAGGTAACCAAATCACAGCTTCCTGGCACAAGATAACAGCTCCCTAGTAGATATGAGAACAGCACTCAATAGTAAAATCCAGGTCCTACTGCAACTCCTTTAGTTACACTGAATGGAGAAACAATAGCTTATCTGAAAGCAGTTCCATTATGAAGTGCCGACTCTTTCTGAAAGCACAGGCAAAATTACCGAAGATGGCTGCCTACACACCAATATTACACTTGTCGGTTTTTTAAAAGTAAAATTTTATATGGTAGAGTGAATTATTTGCAGTGTAATTTAGAAATATAATCTACAATAAAAATCATGATCTTGTTGTCATCAAAATATTAGTAGAAAATTAGTTATAGCAGCAGATGCTGAAAGGCTGATAATGAATTAATGCCGAGTGCATGGATTTCTATGTGCAGAATATGAACAGAAATGTGGTGTATATATATTTATATATACTACATACATTTAGTTCATAAAAGTTTTGTTTTTTTTGTTATTTCTGGAGCTAAGCAGGGAAACTAAGGCTACTGCATGTTTGGTCCTTGCAAAGTAGACCATTATATTAACAGTACAGATAAAAAGATGCCCATTATGAAGGGTGATCATTTGAGTTCTGATATTCCTATTATCTACATTACAGGTGCCAAACATGGAGTAGCTTCAGTTTGCCTGATAAGCCCAAAAAATAATACAAACTATTGATTTTTTATGATTAAAACACTATAAAACAAGTTTGCTCAGCCCAAACCCTATTCACTGAACTCATGTTGAAAAGGAGGTCTACTGCCCTTTTTAGGAACACCATGTGACTAATGCTCACCTTGTTGATTTTGATGTCAGTGCCTTGTTCTCATTCAATTTTCTGCCTCCACTTTCTGTGTAAAGAGAGAGAAAGAGAGAAACAATAATAATAATGAGAAAACTGTAAATATACCTTTCCCACAGAAGCCAGATATGTTTTGTTAAAGGAGAACTAAACCCTAAAAATGAATAGGACAACAAATGCCATATTTTATATAGTGACCTTATTGCACGAGGCTTAAGTTTCAGCTTGTCAATAGCAGCAATGATCCAGGACTTCAAACTTGTCACAGGGGGTTACAAACAAATACAATATAGCGCCAGACCTTAGGAGCCATGACAAAGCAGATCAAATATTCCTGTTTTTTTATTTACTTGAGCAAACATACATTCTGACAAAAACGTCTGTGCTAAAACAAGGAAAGACAAAATATTGTCTAATAAAATAAACACAGAGAAAGGCATAGTCACTAAAGGTGGCGCATGTGTGAAATAAATTAAAGGAACAGTTCAGTTTCCCAGGTTAAAAATAAGCCTTTGTCTAATATAATCATCATTTATTTATATAGCGTCGACAAGATACGCAGTGCTTTACCTTAGTTATAGCAAACAGGGAATAAATGGAGGATAAAAAACAAGGGTTATAGATACAATAGGATTAGAGGGGCCTACAAATTAGAGTTTACAAAGTAAAGGTTAGGGTACAATTGAGACATTAGGATTTTAGAAACAATTTTGAGATTTTTGATACAGCAATGATTGATTAATTAAGGTACACTGAATAAGCTAATATATTTTGATATACATCTCCATTCACTCTTCTCCCAGCTGACTTGAGTTACTACTCATACGACTGTACTGGAAGAAGCTTACTTGCAAACAATCAGAGGAGCTCGGAGTTTCAGACACCAGGTTAGCGTTATGCTTGTCTATTTCTCAAGCTGATATACTGTAAGAAATAGACACAAATGATTATTTTCCACTGTCCCAGAACTCAGAGTGCCTCTGCCTGCTTGCAAGTTGGCAGGTTGGCATCATTCTATATATCCTTAGAAGCCTATTTATCATGCTGTTTCTCATACAATGTAGCCTTAAAGGGATCCTGTCATCGGAAAACATGTTTTTTTTCAAACCACATCAGTTAATAGTGCTGCTCCAGCAGAATTCTGCACTGAAATCCATTTCTCAAAAGAGCAAACAGATTTTTTTATATTCAATTTTAAAATCTGACATGGGGCTAGACATTCTGTCAATTTCCCAGCTGTCCCCAGTCATGTGACTTGTGCCTGCACTTTAGGAGAGAGATGCTTTCTGGCAGGCTGCTGTTTTTCCTTCTCAATGTAACTGAATGTGTCTCAGTGGGACCTGGATTTTACTATTGAGTGTTGTTCTTAGATCTACCAGGCAGCTGTTATCTTGTGTTAGGGAGCTGCTATCTGGTTACCTTCCCATTGTTCTTTTGTTTGGCTGCTGGGGGGGGAAAGGGAGGGGGTGATATCACGCCAACTTGCAGTGCAGCAGTAAAGAGTGATTGAAGTTTATCAGAGCACAAGTCACATGACTTGGGGCAGCTGGGAAATTGACAATATGTCTAGCCCCATGTCAGATTTCAAAATTGAATATAAAAAAATCTATTTGCTCTTTTGAGAAATGGATTTCAGTGCAGAATTCTGCTGGAGCAGCACTATTAACTGATTCATTTTGAAAAACGAATTTTTTCCCATGACAGTATCCCTTTAATGTAAACCACCACAACTCACCAGTAGTATTCCTGGCACCGGACTTCCATGTGTCTGGAGTGATAACTGTGCCCAGTTTCTTCTCGCCTGCCATTAAACACAAGTAATTGGTTATTTATCCAATCCTAATAAGGCTTCTTCTAGATCAAGTGAATCACACACACACATATATTTCTACATTATTCATATGTTTCCTCATAACCTGCCAAAGTGCCCAAAAGACCCGCTTGTACTGTGACTTTACCCTCTAAGCAAAGCAGATGCTTTATGTGTATGGGCAGCTTTAGCTTTGGATCAGATCTCTTGAAATCTATGAAAGTCTCAGTTATCTTTTGCCATACAAGTGTCCATCACAAAAGATAATTAGAATAGAATACATTGTGACAGTAAGACTGGGAAATCTCATCTGCCTCGGGGTTCAAGGCACTGAAAGGATGGAAAGGCCCTGCTGCTGTTTAGATTCTGTGAGAGTAATGGAGCTGATAAAGAATCATGCATGGAATAAAACAGATAGATCTATAGGCAATGGGGCTGATTTTGCCCCTGTGCAGTAACCCTTAGCAACCAAGCAGTGAATAGCTTTGTTCAGCCAGCTGCATGGAAAAATGTGAAAGTTAAAGGGGTTATTCACCTGTAAAGAAGAACTAAATTCCCACGTACCAAAAAAGCCTCCCCTTAACTGCCTGCGTTGCCCCCTCTCCCTCCCCGCACTGTGTATTAGTTAAAAAAAAACCTTAATAAAAATCGGACCCTAAAATGCAGAGTTGCGAGTTATGAAATCAGCATTGTGTCCTGAAAGAAAACAAAGTGGTGCAAGATGGTGCCCTGGAGCTCCACTGCGCTGCATTTTAGGGTCAGATGTTTTTCAAGGTTTTTTTTAAACTAATGCCCAGTGCAAGGAGGAAGAGGGGGCAATGGCAACGAATATGGAAGCAGAGCTGATCCACAGGACCAAAGGAATTCAGTTATAAAATTATTTTATTTGTAGAAAAGTTAAAAGTATATCTGCATCTCCATCTACCCTACACGTTTCGCACCCCTAAGGGCACTTAATCATGGGCAATGGCAGGCAGTTAAAGGACAACTAAACCCCACAATAAGAAAAGCCCCTACTCTAGATAGTCCCCCCTCCCTACTTCCTACCCCCATTGTGAATTGCGCGCTCACTTATTAATACAGAGTAGCGCAGTGGAGCTCACGGGTTCCATCTTCTGGGTCTTCGTTCTTCTTCAATAAGGGAATCGGAGAATCCCGGGATTCGTACCAACTATTCATGTGCCAAAAAAGTTCAGAAAATTGCTGAAGGGAAGGAAGAGGATCCGAAGAAGAAGGGATCCTCTTAAAGGGTTACTATCATTGGAAAACATGTTTTTTCCAAAACACATTAGTTAATAGTGCTGCTCCAGCAGAATTCTGCACTGAAATCCATTTCTCAAAAGAGCAAACAGATTTTTTTATATTCAATTTTAAAACTGACATGGGGCTAGACATTTTGTCAATTTCCCAGCTGCCCCCAGTCATGTGACATGTGCTCTGATAAACTTCAGTCACTCTTTACTTATATCACCCCCCTCCCTCCCCTAAACAACAGAACAATGGGAAGGTAACCAGATAACAGCTCCCTAACACAAGATAACAGCTGCCTGGTAGATCTAAGAACAGCACTCAATAGTAAAATCCAAGTCCCACTGAGACTGATTCAGTTACATTGAGTAGGAGAAACAACAGCCTGCCAGAAAGTAATTCCATCCTAAAGTGCAGGCACAAGTCACATGACTGGGGGCAGCTGGGAAACTGACAATATGTCTAGCCCCATGTCAGATTTCAAAATTAAATATAAAAAAATCTGTTTGCTCTTTTGAGAAATGGATTTCAGTGCAGAATTCTGCTGGAACAGCACTATTAACTGATGCGTTTTGGAAAAAAAACATGTTTTTCCATGACAGTATCCCTTTAAAAAATTTGCAATTGGTATTCTTTTTTTATTATTTGTGGTTTTTGAGTTATTTAGTTTTTTATTCAGCAGCTCTCCAGTTTGCAGTTGAAGCCATCTGGTTGCTAGGGCCCATATTCCCCTAGCAACCATGCACTGATATGAATAAGAGACTGGAATATGAATAGGAGAGGCCTGAATAGAAAGATGAGGAATAAAAAGTAACAATAACAATACATTTGTAGCCTTACAGAGCATTTGTTTTTTAGATGGGGTCAGTTTGAAAGCTGGAAAGAGTCAGAAGAAGAAGGCGACATATTAAAAAACTATAAAAAAAGAAAAATAAAGACCAACTAAAAGGTTGCTTAGAAGTGGCAATTCTGTAACAAGCTACAAGTTAACTGAAAGGTGAACCATCCGTATTAAGAGTTACTATAAAGCTGTAACGTGACGTGAGCCAAGGACAGATGTAGCTTTACCCAGAGAAGATCCCCAGAAGCCGGCTTTTTACTTACATTTATCGCACACCATGTCCCTCACTTACTCCGTCCACTCTACACAACAACAACAACAAGAACAACCAGGAAGTTGCTTTGGGGGACGTCACTTCCTGATACGGTCTCAACCAATGGAATAAGCTTAGGAACCTCGGCGGAAGTTGACCGCTGATTGGCTTGAATGGTTGTCTATCAACCTTCTCAGGTGAGGGAGGAGGAAGCAGAAGTGGCACAGGGTGAATGAGCGCACAGGTGAGTCGTGGGAGATACTGAAATGTGTCCCTTGTAGGTTATATATAAGGATATATTTGTGCTGCTGAGTCCCGGTTGCCTCCTGCCCCTGGTGTCTCAGGAGAAGCTCCTAGGGGATGATGGGAGTTGTAGTGCAGACAATTTCTGCAGAGCCGGGTCTTCGGGTTTCTTCCAGACTGACATAAGCACAATGTCCTGTCTCTGTGTCACTAATGGCTACGGGTTTACGGAAAGCAAATGCAGGAGCGTGATTTCTCCTGAGGATGTCCTAAAATGCTTTCCGTAGGGGATACCTAGTGCTCTTTCCCCTCCTTCTTGTGAGTGTTGGGAGCAGTGACATGGGCCGCCCATCTGCTCTCCTGGGTCATTCAGTCCAACTTGAAGGTCACTCAGATATGAGCTGGATATGTATTTGCTGAACTACACAGGCTTAGAACTAGCACCAAAGCCCCAGTGTGTTACTGTTCTGTATTGGGACACTGGATTCATATTGCTTAGCGCTGTAAAGTAAATGTGATTATACAACTAAATGAATATGAATTCTATACATAGAACATATGGAGTTACATACATCACAATCAATACCGGTACAAAAGGTGAGGAAGGCCCTATGCAAAAGAGCTTACACTCTAAAGGGAAGGGAGTAATACACAAGGTGTGGGAGTGGGCAAGATCGAATTAAGTGGGTGAGAAATGTGGTACTGTATGTGGTGTTGCGTTTGGTAGTTAAGCAGAGTGAGGGGAGGCTTCTCGAAAGAAGTGCATTTTAAGAGATTTCTTGAAAGAAGAAAGGTTGGGAGAAAATCGGACAGACCGTGGGAGAGAGTTCCAGAGGAGGGGTGCAGCCCTTGCAAAGTCTTGAATGTGAGCGTGTGAGGAGGTAATGAGAGAAGCGTTGAGTAGCAGGTCAGTAGAGGAGCGTAGTAAGCGGTTGGGTGAGTATATAGAGATAAGTTCAGAGATGTAGGGTGGGGCAGAGTTATGAAGTGCTTTGAATGTCAGGGTCATTAACTTGAATTTAATTCTGAAAGGTAACGGAAGCCAGTGCAGGGATTGACAGAATGGCGAGGCAGAGGAGGAGCGGTTGCTGAGGTGTATGAGCCTCGCAGCACTGTTCATTATGGACTGGAGAGCTGACAGTCTCTGGAGGGGGAGGCCAATTAAAAGAGAGTTACAGTAGTCTAGACGTGATATGATGAGAGAGTGAATATGTATTTTGGCAGCATCTTGGGTGATTAATGATGGTATTTTGGATATGTTCCTTAGGTGGAAGTGACATGATTTAATAAGTTACTGGATATGAGGAGTGAATGACAGGGCAGAATCTAGGATAACCCCAAGGCACCGGGCCTGGGGAGAGGGGGTGATAGTGGAATTGTTAACTATGATGGATACTTCCGGGATGTTACTGGTGTTAGTTGGAGGAAAGAGAACCATTTCAGTTTTAGAGAGGTTTAATTTAAGGTAGCGGTGCGACATCCAGGTAGAGATAGCGGACAGGCAGGAGGAGACGCGAGTTAGGAGTTCTGGGTTGAGATCAGGAGATGAGAGATAGATCTGAGTATCGTTGCTGAGGGAGGAAGTATAGAGGGAGAATAGTAATGGTCCCAGGACAGAGCCTTGAGGAACTCCAACAGAAAGAGGTAGGGGAGAAGATGCTACTCCATTGTAGGAGACACTGAAGGAACGATTGGTGATGTAAGAAGAGAACCAGGACAGGGCTGTGTCACGAAGGCCAAGCGAATGGAGGGACTGGAGGAGGAGAGGGTGATCTACAGTGTCAAATGCATCAATGTGACCAAAGGCTCTGTCTCCGGGCCTTTTCTCTCATCTCTCCCTTTGGCTTTTCCTATCTCCTTCATGCTGACAACTCACACCTCCTTCTCTCCCGCCATGACATGAAAGGGTTTATTCACCTTTAAATGAACTGTTAGTATGAAGTACAGAGGGATATTCTGAGATAATTTGCAATTGGATTTCATTTCTGTTTTTTGAGCTATTTAGCTTTTTATTCAGCAGCTCTCCAGTTTGTAATTTCAGCAGTCTGGGTCCAAATTCCCCTAGCAACCATGCACTGATTTGAATAAGAGACTGGAATATGAATAGGAGAGGCCTGAATAGAAAGATGAGGAATAAAAAGTAACAATAACAATACATTTGTAGCCTTACAGAGCATTTGTTTTTTTCTGGTATGAAAACCAATCAGTTTGCACCAGTAGCACATACAGTGCCCTTTCCACTGCTTCTGTCCCAAATTGAAGCGTATGTCAATCAAACAAAATCCGGATGTTGTGGAAAACCGGCTCAGAAACCGCAGATACTGTGCTGCAAATTTATTTTAACACAACACGTTTCGAGCTTGTGTGGCTCTTTATCAAGTGTTAGTTAGTGCTCATATTACATCACGTACGTAAATCCTTTTAACCCCACCCCATACCGTGATAAGGTGCAAGTAGATACGGAAATGAAGGTCACTGCAAAGGGGAAATTAACCCTGACCTCCCAACATAGGAATGTTACAAAAAAAAGTCCAAATGTCCAAAGTGATTTCCAGTCCAATTAGACTATATAAAAATAATTGGATTGGAAATCACATTGGACATTTGGACTCATAAAAAATATTAATTTGTTTTTTTAACATTCCTATGTTGAGAGGTCAGGCTTGATTTCCCCTTTGCAGTGACCTTAATTTCCCAATTTACTTGCACACTATCACGGTATGGGGGTGGGGTTAAAAGGATTTAAATGTAATATGAGCACTAACTAACACTTGATAAAGAGCCACACTAGCTCGAAACGTGTTAAAATAAACCTTGCAGCACAGTATCTGCGGTTTCTGAGCCGGTTTTCCACAAACATCCGGATTTTGGCTTTTTTTCTCCCTGCTCCTCGGCAAGTGGCTTATAAAGTTACTATAAAATTCTCATTCTATCATTCCACACTCATTATCTGCACTAATCTCTGTTTATACTGTAGCTTGGGTTTTATACACCGCTCATGCTCCTCTATTGTCTATACAGTTCACTACAATATGATAGTCAAACACAAAAATCAAAAAAATTTCCCCTGTTGCCCCACGCTCTTCCATCTTGCTTCAGACTTTCTCCCACATTATCCCTGTTTCCAAGCCTCCTTATAAATCACTGTCATGCCTTTATAAAATTCCCCATCCTATATAATAAAGTTGATGTGTCTCTGCGTCCAGTCCCTGTCTCCGTGGGATTGCGCTACTGCGCATGTGCCCCACGGACCTCTAGCTTCTGCGTAGTCGCGACGCCAGTCTCGCGTGTTGAGATTTGCGGCTTTGGGATTTTGTGTGAGACAGGTGGCTAGGAGTCTCCAGTTAAGAGCTTTTCGAGAGGTGTAAGTATCTCTGTGGGACTGCGTGCTGGGTTGGGAAATACGGGACTGTTGGGCAGCATACACTTCCCTGTATTACCCGGACCCTCAGTGACCTGTAGACTTCGGAAGCGAGAGCGGGAGCTATGGTGCCGCCTTCTTGTTCTTGCCCATACATGGCTTTTCGTTCTGTTCGTTTTTGTCACAGAGGTTTTAGCATCGGTAGAACTGAAAAAGGATTGGATAGGCGGGGGGATGAAATTTGAGCCCTCCCCCGCTCCGTCCAGTCTATCTAATTCTTACCCAAAGGCCCTGGGCTGCTGTCCCCGCTGCCCCTATCTAAAGGTCCTTCACAAATGTGTAAATATATAGAGAGAGAGAGATGTAAAACAATTAATTACCCATGGTTCATTGAAACATGAATCTCTAATTTAGAAGTGGTTACATTTCCTTATTGCCCTTATTTTGCTTCATGGGGGAATGTATTTGATGGTGCGCATGCTCCTGTATCCTTCTTGCCAAAAAAATCCTCTAATTCCTTCCTGCCTAAAAACCTAATAATTCCTTCCAGCCTAAAAAAATCCTCTAATTCCTTCCTGCCAAAAAAACACTATAGGGATTGTATAGGCGGGTGGATGAAGTTTGATCCCTCCCCCGCTCTACTTTTTTTATTACTTATCATCAGTGAGTCATGTGACAGAAATGACATCAGAACTCACCGTTTATAACTGATGACATCAAAACTCACCATTTATAAGGATATAATAAAGTTGAAGTGTCTCTGCGTCCAGTCCCTGTGTCCGTGGGATTGCGCTACTGCGCATGTGCCCCACGGACCGTCTCTGGCGAATTTTCTACAAATGTTCTAGCGCCCGTTAATTTAACGGGCTTAATGTCTAGTATAGCATATAAAATGGAATAAAAATGCCTGATGTATTTAATGTTCTATATTGCAGATGCCAGGAGGCAAGGAGAAGCAAGAAGAACTGCTCAGCACACACCAGTAACTGCAACTTTATTGCTCTCCTGTAAGTGTTCATGACATATAAATGTGCCTCATATGACAGTTACTGTTTTACATCTAGAGAGATGATTGGAGAATTGTAGTGCCTGTAGCTTTCCCCTCATTTTCTGCATTTCTTGTTTTCACCAGGAGCTTCTGAAGGGGGCAACATGGATGAGACCGAGCTAAGAAGAATGTCCACTGGACATGTATTCTGTGTGATTGCTGTCGCTCTGTCCATATGTATTCCAACTCTCTTTTTGGATGGATTTTCCTTCCTGGGAACACACCTGAGCTGGTTGTGCATCTGCTCTTTGTGTGTTATAATCGTCAATATCCTCTTGCTTCTAACGCTGAAACCAAATGCTTCCTCCAAAAAGAGTTCTCTTGCAAACAAGGTCAGTAATGCTAAAGTATTATAAAACTATAGTTTATTCCCTTAATAATTCTCGTGTCATATTTGCCATTGGCTATGAGCACAATGCTATTACTTTACCAGTTATCCGTATGTGATAGGGGCTTGTTTGTATATAAGTAGGACTATGGAAAATCAAAGTGGTCAACAACTAGGGGCAGATTTATTAAGGTTCGAATTGGAAATTTGAATTTTAGAGTTGTATTTTTGTTCAAAACCCACATTCGAGTTGGGAATAATCCAAACTCGAATTTGAAATTTATTATACCTGGACCCTGCGAACAATTTGAATTCAACTATTCGCCACCTAAAACCTGCTGAGTTCATGTAGGAGTCAATAGGAGAGGTCCAGTGAGCCATTTGAAGACGTTAATAGCCTTCCTGACATTAACTCGATTCGGGTTTAGTCTAATTCGATTCAAGTTTTCAGTTTGGTAATATTTGTTGGTTTTTTTTTCTTAAATAAGATACTATTCGATTTTTGAGGTCATTCAAATATTAAAAAAAAAACTCTTTAATATTAGATCTTTGATAAATCTTCCCCCTAGAAAGCCTTATAGATGTATTCCACAGCCTTCAAAATTTCACTGATCCAAATAAATGCCTGAAAAACACCAGCGGAAACTGGTGATCACTGTTGGCACAATCCGTTATTGGCACAAAAATGAAAACTTAGAGGCCCATTTATCAAATGTCGAATTATTAATTCATGTAAATTTTTCAAACTTGAATATACTCTATAAGACTGGGAGTTATTTAATAAAAAATGTGAATGTCTAATATTCCATTAAATGGTTCCGACCCGGAAATTCGAACCGTATCGAGTTTTTCTC
Organism: Xenopus laevis; assembly: GCF_017654675.1. Classification (NCBI taxonomy): domain Eukaryota; kingdom Metazoa; phylum Chordata; class Amphibia; order Anura; family Pipidae; genus Xenopus; species Xenopus laevis. The sequence continues at coordinate 6,666,964 of NC_054379.1, forward strand.
GAATGTCAGGAAGGCTATTAACATCTCCAAATGGTTTAGTGGACCTCTACCATTGACTTGTACATGAACTTGGCAGGTTTTAGGTGGCGAATATTCAAATTCGGACTGTTTCCGTGGCCGAGGTGTGATAAATCTCACAATCTAATTTACATTCGAATAGGGGGATTACAATTTGAATGTGTGAATTTTTAAACTCGAAAATTCAAATTTACTATTCGACCCTTGATAAATCTGCCCCTTAAAGGGGAACTAAACCCTAAAAATACCATCTTTTATATAGTGAACTTATTGCAGGAGGCTTAAGTTTCAGCTTGTCAATAGCAGCAATGATCCAGGACTTCAAACTTGTCACAGGGGGTCACCATCTTGGAAAGTGTCTGTGACACTCACATGCTCAGTGGGCTCTGATTGGCTGTTGAGAAGCTCGTCACTAATTATCCAACAGAAAATGAGCTTCCCTGGCTTTAATATAAGATGATGCTACAGGTTTGCTGATTATTCAATTCTGATGCTAATTGCACTGGTTTCTGTGCTGCCATGTAGTAATTATGTGTATTAATTACTAATCAGCCTTATATTGTGACATTTCTATTCTATGTGTACTGTATATTGTGAGTGGGTCCCTAAGCTCAGTAAGTGACAGCAGCACAGAGCATGTGCAGTGAATCAGCAGAAAAGAAGATGGGGAGCTACTGGGGCATCTTTGGAGACACAGATCTTTACTGCTAAAGGGCTGTGGTTGCCTTGGGCTGGTACAGAAGCACAAAACATAATGTACAACATTTCTACCTACTTTAGTTAGGCTTTAGTTCTCTTTAAATTGTCTTTGACTGCCTAACACATTCTACATTTATTGACTGTGATTTGTTTGTCTGGTAAAGGTGTTATTCGCCTTTAAATTAACTTTTCGTATGATGTAGAGAGGGATATTCTGGGACAATTTGCAATTGGATATCATTTTTTATTATTTGTAGTTTTTGAGTTGTTTAGCTTTTGATTCTGAAGTTTGAAATTTGAGCCATCTGATTGTTAGGGTCCAAATTCCCCTAGCAACCATGCACTGATTTGAATAAGAGACTGGAATATGAATAGGAGAGGCCTGAATAGAAAGATGAGGAATAAAAAGTAGCAATAGCAATAAATGTGTAGCCTTACAGAGCATTTGTTTGTAGATGGGGTAGTGACCTGTGACTAATGGAAAAGTTGCTTAGAATTAGCCATTCTATAATTTACTAAACGTTAATTTAAAGGTGAACCAGCCCTTTAAGGGTTATAGGGTTATTGTTGTTGATGAAAGAGATTTTTACATATTTTTTTTTGTTCTTGTTTTCTAGTTCAACAAGCTCACAAAGTCCTGCATCTACTTTCTGATTTCCTGCTTCCTCTTTCACGGAATCATAGTCCTGTATGGTGCTCCGCTTGTTGAGTGAGTATTGAACTACCTACTGTACTGTCACTTTAATCTCTGTTCTGGTTTAAAGCTACAGTGTTGGCATTGATGAAGAAGTCTCTGCTCAATTGGTGCACAGAGGAAGCCCCACCCTGCACTATCTCTGGAATCAAAAACAATAACAGCATCGTGGTGTTATTTTTTTTATTATCATTATTATTTAGTCCTCATATAGAATTGTCCAATGTCTATGCATGTAGGGGAGTTCTTTATGCATAATAAAGGGGTGGTTTACCTTTCAGTTAAATTTTAGTATGTTGTAGAATGGCCAATTAAGCAACTTTTCAGTTGGTCTTCGTTAATTATTTTTATTAATTTTTAAATTATTTACCATTTGCTTCTGAATCTTCCCAGTTTTTAAATGGAGGTCACCGATCCCATCTAAAAACAAATGCTCTGTAAGGCTAGAAATATACTGTTACTGCTAGTTTTTTATTACTCCTCTTTCTATTCAAGTCCTTTGCTATTCATATTCCAGCCTCTAATACAAATCAGTGCAGGGTTGCTAGGGGAATTTGGACCTAAGCAACTAGATGGCTGAAATTGCAAACTGGAGAGCTGTTAAATAAAAAGCTAACTCAAAAACCACAAATAATAAAAAAAATGAAAACCAACTGCTCTCTACATCATACTAAAAGTTAATTTAAAGGCGAACAACCCCTTTAAAGGCTAAGTAACCCTTTGAAAATAAGCTAATATAAAATTAATAAGGATGCTATTCTAAGCATTTCTGCAATGTACGTTCATCATGGATTTTGTCAGTTTCCCACCAGTCTGACCAGCAAATAGTCAAGGAAGTTGTCAGGAGAAAGAAAGAGGCTGCTCTGATGTTCTTCTACTAATGAAAGATTCCTAAGCAGATCAACATCAGAACAGCCTCTTTCTTTCTCCTGACAACTTCCTTGACTACTTGCTGGTCAGACTGGTGGGAAACTGACCAGCAGGTGGCGCTGTTGTAACACAATTCATTCATATTAACAGCACATGTATCCCTTAATATCTTGGAATAGAAAGAAAATAAATAATGAATGCAAATGATAAAAGTGCTTTGAATAGTCCCCTCATCAATTTTACATTCACTTATTTTAAAGGTTTACTTATCCTTTAACAAAGGGTGAACTTTCACGTTCACCCTTTGACAAATACGCCTCTAAAAATCCCATAGAAATGAATGGAGAGAGGCAGTATTTCACTTTAGCAGACTGTGTCGATCTCTAACTTCACTCTTTGATAAATATACCCCAATGGGAGACGGCCATTCTGTAATTCAGAGCTTTCTGGAAAACTGGTTTCCTGATAACTGATCCCATAACTGTATTTGGTTTTAGATCCCATTTCAGCACCAGAATGTGCAACAATATACGTAGGTGGAAAGTCTGTTGTTTTTATCTTACCAGGCGCTTTCTTTTCAATAAATATGCTGCGTATGGAATGTTTGTGTAATTTATCAGTCATAACCATATTCATTTTTGCCTTTCCAGGAGTGTGGCAGAGACCTTTCTGTTTGCTGTTCTCTTATCATCTTTCACTACTTCACGCTGCCTCTGTCTACTAGGACCAAGCTTTCCTGCCTGGCTCAGAGTTTTCAGTAAAGATGGGTATGTTTTAGCTACATATTCTGTTTACCTTTAGTATTCTTTCCCACAGTGAGCAAGACATGATTTTATTTAAATAAATCTACCTGCTCAGGATAAACGTATTCTGTCTGTAGTTCTACTTCAGCTGTCACAGGTGTGTATTTGTATCCCTGTAAATTGGGGGGTATTTAATAAGAAAAAAATGCAATATCTAAAATATGACCGACTCGAATCAAATTCAACTAAACTCAAATCGAGTTTTTTCTCCGAAAAAAAACCTTGAATGTCAGGAAGGCTAGTAACATGTTCAAATTGGTCCTTGGACCTCTCCCTTTGACTTATACATGAACTCAGCAGGTTTTAGGTGGCGAATAGTCGAATACAAGTTTTTTAAAGGGCCAGGGTTTGCTAAATCTTAAAATTCTAATTGAGTTTGGATTATTCACAGTTCGAATTTGAGACTTTTGACCATAAAAAAAAATTGAAAATTTGAATTTTCAATTCGACACTTAATAGGGTGGTTCACTTTCAAACACTTTTTTCAGATCAGTTGGTTTCAAACAGTTCACCAGAAATAAAGACTTTTCCCAATCACTTTCTATTTGTGATCGTTCTTCTAATACTGAAGTGTAAAGTTTCATTTTTCACAGCAGCTCTGGGAGGGGGGGGTCACCGACCCTATAAACTGATCTAAATTGATACATTTAGTTGATACATTTTTTATCTTTGTCCCTGCTGGGCAGAATCACTGAGTTTCATTAAAGGCAGCTGTTCGTGTTGATACAATAGTTACTAATATTCCACAGAAACTGCTGAGAGATGTGTCAACTAAATGTGTCAACTAAATGTGTCAACTAAATGTGTCAACTAAATGTGTCAACACAGGGGCCGATTCACCAAGGGTCGAATATCGAGGGTTAATTAACCCTCGATATTCGACTGGGAATTAAAATCCTTCGACTTCGAATATCGAAGGATTAAATCCTTCGAATCGAACGATTCGAAGGATTTTAATCCAACGATCGAAGGATTATCCTTCAACCAAAAAAATTTAGGAAAGCCTATGGGGACCTTCCCCATAGGCTAACATTGAGTTCGGTAGGTTTTAGATGGCGAACTAGGGGGTCGAAGTTTTTTCTTAAAGAGACAGTACTTAGACTATCGAATAGTCGAACGATTTTTAGTTCGAATCCTTCGATTTGTAGTCGAAGTAGCCCATTCGATGGTCGAAGTAGCCCAAAAAACACTTCGAAATTCGAAGTTTTGTTACTTCGAATCCTTCACTCGAGCTTGGTGAATTGGCCCCACTAAATGTGTCAACTAAATGTACCAACTTGTAACAATTCAGAATCTGCTCCTGGATCACTGAGCTGCCAGACTGAGACACCAAAGACATGAACATATATTTTAATTTTGGGAAAACTGTAAAAAATGGAAGGTAGTTGCAAAGAGTCTTTGTTTCTGGTGAACAATTTGAAAACATGGGAACTGAAAAAAGTGTTTGGAAGGTGAACTGCCCCTTTAAAATATCTGCCCCTAAGTGGCCAACTGGTTAAATTTCTGCTTGCTTTTAACCCTTTGACTACTGCTGGGTGAGCACTTTGACTACTCTTGTTTGGCAAGGCCCCTATACTAGCAGATCTTTAACCAGTTTTACTACCATCATGCCGGGCCAAATTGGGGTGATCTTATTGTTTGCTCCTAGACAAACAATCTTATCATAATGGAGGCATGGGGTGACCCATCGCTAAGGACCACATCGACATACTGATACAGTCCTTGTCTAACAGTTTTTTACTAATTTTATCTTCCTGATGGTTAGCTGGTCAAAAATCAGTTGGCCGAGCAGCCAGGAGGGCCTAAAGGTGGCCATAGATGCACTGATTATATCGTACGAAACAAATTTCCATACGTTATTTGCTGCGTATATGGCGGGAAATGAGCCGACCGATATGGGCTGAAGACTTGGCTATTGGTTGGCTCGAGAATCGGGTGCCTTCTAACATTAGTGCTGAATGGTCAGATACAGGTAGAATTCTATCGTTTCTATGTATATCTGACCATTCAGCGCTACACGTGTCCTTACTTCTAGGTAGAATTATTCAAAGATCATTATTTAGAACATTCTGTCCCTAGGAACGCATCACTTACAAACAGCAGACCGAAAAATAACAAAAATCTCCCTTTGCTTCATTATCACTTCCTACCAGCAGGTGATGCTCTGTTGATATTTCATGTTATAGTCCTTAATAATGCAGCTGCATGAAAACCATAACGGGCCAAATTTGATTTATTATTATTATGAATTCATTGTTGTAGGGCGTAATGCCATAAACTGCAAGATGTCTAGTAACCCATATCAGCCAATACATTTACTGGGCACCTGCTTGTAAGAAGATATCCGATTGGTTGCTGTAGGTTACTAGACCTGGTACAAATTTGCATCTTAAATTAAAGGGGATGTTTACCTCTAAAATTAATTTAGTATGGTGCAGTCTACAGAATTTTTTTTTTAAATTATTTTATGTTCTCCAGATCTTGTGCATGGTATTTAAAGGGGTGGTTCACCTTCAAGTTAACTTTTAGTATGTTATAGAATGACCAGTTGTTAGCAACTTTACAGTTGCTCTTCATTATTTATTTATTTATTTATTTTTTGCTTTTCTTCTGACTGCTTCCAAATTGGGGGGGGGGTCTAAAAAGACATGCTCTGTAAGGCTACAAATATATTGTTTTGCTACTTATTACTCCTCTATCTATTCAGCCCCTCTCCTATTTATATCCCAGTCTCTTATTTAAATCAGTGCATGGTTGCTAGGGTAATGTGGACCCTAGCAACCAGATGGCTGAAATTGCAAACTGGAGAGCTGCTGAATAAAAAGCTAAATAACTCAAAAACCACAAATAATAAAAATTGAAAACCAATTGCAAATTCTCAGAATATCCCTCTCTACATCATACTAAAAGTTAATTTGTAGATGAACAACCCCTTTAAACCTTAATCTGGTTGCTATGGGCCATGGAATCTGTCGGTATAGAGATATTCCATAGCTCCCACTATAGCACAAAGGGGTTTTTGTATGCACATTGTAAGCTTTATGCTAATTATGCAAATGAAGTCTGCTGAGGAATTGAATAAAGATGGCCATAGACTCAAAGATCCAATCGTTCGAATCGAGGATTCGTACGATTTTCGGACCGTGTGTGGAGAGTCCCGACATTTTTCGTCCGGCGGAGATCGGTCGTTTGGTCGATCAGACAGGTTAGAAAATTTCTGTCGGCTGCCGATAATATCTCTGCATGTATTGCCGATCGTACGATTTTCAGAGCGAGACTCGCCAGCTTTGTCAGACATAACTATCGTACGATTGCTGTCAGGGGCAGAACATCGGCTGATCTGTTCTTTTACTACTTTATTTGATCGGAATGGTTAGTGGCGTTGATTCGTACGATCGGATCTTTGCGCCTATGGCCAGCTTAAGCCTTTCAGATAAATAAGAGTAAACGATCCTACATTACAAGTGCCTTGTAAGATCATTACTGCATATCTTCAATCCTTGCCGTAAAGCAAAACAATAATGCTGTTGTTAGCCGGAAAGGAAATACATAAAGATTCTTTCTTTGATTTCTACTTTAGCACCTGTAGCTTCTGTAGGACTCATTCTCCAGCCAAGCTTTAGGAAACCCTTGCCAAACTGAAAGGCAAGAGCATATGCAGCTTCATGTATCTTATATTCAATTTGCATCTCTCTAATTGTCTTCTATACATTGCAAACATCTGCAGCCATCTCCTGATATAAAATGATTTTTTTAAAGATTTATGGCCACTACCGTTGCAGCAGATTTTATCATGGCTGATTCACGATGCTGTCATCAGTTTGTACTTGGTTCTGTATTCCTTAGTCTTTTACTAGAGCTGAATCCATTATTTGTATTTCAGCCACAGAACTGATCTGTTAGAAAAGATGATTACAGGGTGGATTCTCGTGGACAGCTTAAAATGAGGGTGCCGATGTTTACTGATCATAATTGACGAGGAAAACTAAACAAAAATGTCTTGCTGGCGGACCTGCAACTGTTGCTGAACTAAAACTCACACAATCAACAGCGAGCCTTGGGCTGCCAGTGAGCGTGGGAGTTGTAGTTTCAAGGCATTTAGTGAATGTGCTGGAAGATGTAGTTCTAGGGTTGCCACCTCGCCCCTTTAAAACCAAACACATACTGTATGGAATCCACAGCCTGCATGGCTAATCAGCGATTCATTTAGATGCATGCTGCACATAAGTGCCCTTAAACACAGGCATTTTTACCTGCGCAGGAGTAGACATAGTCAATTATTGTGAATGCGCCGAATGCAGGTGAAATGCAACATGCTGCGTCTCAACCTGCGTTTGCCACGTCTGTGTGAGTACAGCCCCCTTCAAAATAATTGACTGCGTCTACTCCTGCGCTCCCCTGCGGCTAAACTGTGTTGCACTTTCTTCCGTTCAGCCGCAGGCGTAGACGCAGTCAATTATTTTGAAGGGGGCTGTACTCACACATACGCATTTATGCGCCGAATGCAGGAAAAATGCAACATACTGCATTCGACGCTTACATGCGGCTGTGTGAGTACAGCCCCCTTCAAAATAATTTACTACGTCTACTCCTGCGCTCACCTGCGGCTGAACGGAAGAAATCGCAACACAGGGGAGCGCAGGTAAAAACTACCCGTGTGTAAGAGCCCTTAATCAGTTCAGTCTGCAGCATGCATATAAATGAATGCTAAGTAGCCATGCAGGCTGTGGATTCCATATGTGTTTGGTTTTAAAGGGGTGAGGTGGCAACCCTATGTAGTTCAGTGAAGATTTTGTGGTAAACAACTGTTTTTCCTTTTCTTTACAGGGCGTTGTCCGTGTGGGATCACAGCCTCCAAATTACTACTGTAAGCAGTGTGGTGGGCGCTTGGCTCGGGGCATTCCCTATACCCTTAGACTGGGACAGGCCATGGCAGGTTAGTGTGCACTGCAGGGAAATCTGTTCTCTACCAGACTTGCTGGCAGATTCTAGGCTCTAGGTTCTAGGCTCATTCCAGATCAGAACATGGTAAGACATGGAACAAGCAGAAAACATTTGTTTGTGTGGTGCACGACTCCTCTTCCCCATTCTTCACTTTAAATGATTATGCGGCATCTGCTTATCTACATGACCTCAGGTAAAAGCTATCGGCCGTTCCTGGGAGTTGAAGTTTAACTATGTGTGAAAGTTTGAGCCAAACTAAACTTAAACAACTGCCCCCTGACACAGCGGTTAAGTGATACAATTATTTGCAGTCTTGGCTACACTGCCAGCATAAAGTAAGTATCATGAGCCGCATCTGTTTCTAATTGCTTATCATGGACTGGAATCATTGGCCGGCTAATTTCCCCTTTACTGAATGCACCTGATATTGATTGTTTAAAATGATAGGTCACTTCACATATTAGGGCTGAACTCCACGGGCGTCTTTCGCCGGATCGCATCGGATTGACAAAACGCAGGAGACAAGTCGGATGAAGTCGCAGGCAGCAAAATCTAATTGGACTTAACGAAAAGTAGCAGGTAAGAACCACACGATAAGGGCACTTACACACGGGCTGTTTTCACTGTGCTCCCCTTCCTATCAGACCAGGGGAGCGCAGGAATAGACTCGCTCAGTTATTGTGAAGGGGGCTGTACTCACAGACGCATGTAATCGCCAAACGCAGGTGGGACGCAGCACGTTGTATTTCACCTGCATTTGGCACATACATGCGGCTTTGTGAGTACAGCCCCCTTCACAATAATTGAGTGTGTCTATTCCTGCTCTCCCCTGCGGCTGAGCGAAAGAAAAGCGAAACGCAGGGAGAACCGCCCATGTGTAAGAGCCCTTAGACTGTCGGATGAAGACGCAGCTTTGTGCATTCACATCCGACAGTTGTGTCATTTCGGATGGAGTGTGGTTCTTACCTGCTACTTTTTGTTCAGTCCAATTAGATTTTGCTGCCTGTGACTTCATCTGACTTGTCTCCTGCGTTTTATCAATCCGATGCGATAAGGTTTGTAGAAAATCGTGCTACACGTGTGACCCATAATCTGTTTACAGGAAAAGGGTCATTTATATTCCCCTTTATACAGGTATGAAACCAGATAATGGATCTTTCTGTAATTTGGATCTTCATACCTTGAGTCTACTAGGTTGGACAGGTCTCCCGGGCATAATTAACAATTATGGATATTGCTCAGAACCCATTTACTGCTTTGTCTTCCTGGGGGGTCTTATTCTGCTAAAACCTCTCGATTTATTTTAACCTTCAGCTCATGACTGTGCTGAAAATAGGTTTTATTCACCACTGTGGACCTATATTGAGATGCCAACTGGGAGAGAAGTAGCTCAGTAAATGCAATAATTGGAACACACTGTGCTTTTCTGCACTGACATATTTAGTAGCAACTATAGAAAATCACATGGGTGTTGTATGATTGTTATGCTAATACTTGCACTGCACTTAATGCACAGGTGGGGGCGCTCTACTGAACACTGCCTCTCTATAAACATGCTTGTTGTCAGTGAAGGTTTTTATTCATCCAGCTTGTAATATACAGTACAGGTATGGGATCTGCTATCCGGAAACCCGTTTGCCATTCTGTAATTCAGAACTTTCTGGATGTCTCCCATAGACTCCATTTTATCCAAATAATCCACATTTTTTAAAAACGATTTCCTTTTTCTGTGTAATAATAAAACAGTCGCTTGTACTTGATCCCAACTAAGATAGAATTAATTCTTATTGGAATCAAAACCAGCCTATTGGGTTTATTTAATGTTTATATGATTTTCTAGTAGACTAAAGGTATGAAGATCCAAATTACAGAAAAATCTGTTATCTGGAAAGCCCCAGGTTCCGGGCATTCTGTATAAAATTCCCATACCTGTTTATAGTAGTGATAAGTCTAAAGCAATTAGCTGTGCTGAGTAACAACACTTTAGTCTTAGGGACATTTCACACGTGACCTTTTTACCGCCAACAAACCTATGGGACTAATGGGGTATTTATTTTTATGATAAAACGAGCCAATCTTAATCCGATATGCCCAATAATGGCTGGGCAATATCGCGTGAATCCGAACGAATGGATTACAATGCTGCGAATGGGCGCTGACGGGTCAAACTTGACCGATCGATATCTGCCCAATTTTTGGCCTGATAACTATCAGGAGGACCCGTCGGGATAAGGTGCCAAATCGGTCTAAAGGACCAAGATCGGCAACTTTAATCTGCCTGTGTATGGTCACCTTAACTCCTGTCTCATGTCTGTCAATGTAATGGCACATGGGCAATCCAAAACTGAAACAAGAGATGATGCATCCCTTTTAGCTTAGTACAGGTATGGGACCTGTTATCCAGAATGCTCGGGACCTGGGGTTTTCCGGATAACGGCTCTTTATGTCATTTAAATTTTCATATTTTAAATCTACTAGAAAATCATATAAACATGAAATAAACCCAATAGGCTGGTTTTGCTTCCAATAAGGATTAATTATATCTTAGTTGGGATCAAGTACAAGTTACTGTTTTATTATTACACAGAAAAAGGAAAAATGTGGATTATTTGGATAAAATGGAGTTTATGGGAGACAGGCTTTCTGTAATTCGGAGCTTTCTGGATAACGGGTTTTCAGATATTGGTGCCACTGAATGAAGGAGACTGTTTGACTTCATCCCATAAGCCCAATTTATTAGAGCAAAGAAGCGATGGATTCTACAACTCTAATATCCTTGTGGCTCTGCGCCGGTTACACTTCCCATTTGGAAGCCCAAGCTCCCAGCATGCACCTGGCAATCAAGGGCTGCTAGTGACTAGCTCAGTAAGCCATAGGGCAGAGACCCCCGGCGGTCAAATAAAATCACAAAAATAACGTTAACTGGTGGTTTTTATCATAAATATTAAAAAGAACTTAACCTTTGACTCACTAAATTTGAGCCAATCATCTGTGGGAAGGAATGTGCCATTTAGGTTGCTTGTCTGCCTGGCACACAATAAATGGGAAGGCATGTGCAGACTCCGGGGGGGAAGCCTCTTACTAAATAAAAACATAAAACTTTCCTGGACAGTAAATGTCTATTTGGCACCAGTGAACCATCCAGACTCAGTGATAGGTTTCATTCGGTTCTCTGTGCCCTCTCTCCAACCATGACTTTGTGTGCTTCTTATTCTTGCGTTCCTCTATTACTCCCATTTCCATTTTACTTCCTTTCTTCCAGGTGTGGCCCATATCCTGCTCATTGGGTGCTACCATTGGGTACGTGGCTGGTCTTCTCATGGCACCTGTTTGGATCTATTGGAACAGGAAGAGACTCACCTACAAAAGCAGATAGCAAGAACTGCAAAGAACTCAATACATTCTACTCAAAGGACTGTCGAAATCAGAGCCAGGGTTCAACGTTTTTGTTGCAACTTATCCACTTGGTGTTACTGGCTGGCACAGTTCCTACTTGAATATATAAATATAACCCTGAGTAATGGTACCTGTTCTTCAACAGAGGAATGGCCTGCATTCTTCTCCGCTTTGGAACCCATTGTGTTTGAAAAGTAGGTCAATAAAAAGCCTTTTGTCGTGGTGTTACAAGCGTATAGTGCAACGGACCATTTACCATGTGCTCTCACAGTTGACTAGGTCAAGTAGGACTTCGTTTCACGTGATCAGACAGCAGTTTATACACCTCGATCCCAGCCGTTTCTTCATGGCTGTCTTCTTTGGGGTCAGAATAGCAATAATGGACTCGTCAAAAACCGATTTTAGTCCTTTTTGTGTCAAAGCAGAACACTCGACATAACAGCATGCCCCGATCTGTTAGGAGTAGGAGAAGAAGGGGGAGGGAGAGCTGTTTTAGTATCATAGTTTTGCAAGAATTCAGTTTTATTTTCGGCCTGAGCACAAATGCCCCAATACCATGGATTGTAGACCTCTTGCTCACCCTTTTTTGGGTGAGGGGGAGCAGCATATGGTCCAAACAGTGGTGTAAATATTCTAAATTTTTCCACCAAGTACCCCAAGGTGGATATCCTCTGTGCTGTCTTAATTTCAGCTCCTTACTGATCCCACATGTTTTCTGTTTGGAGATTGTTTCTTTCTTTGCAACAACTGAGGGTTTGGTTTGATCAGTATAGCTGACCATTTAGATGCTGCATATGAGAACCTCTCGAGGAACCTGCGTGTGAGAACATCTTGAGGTTCTTCCTTTTGGTAGCTGCTGACACATCTACCAAGGGAAAACATTGCTTGCAACTAGTCCTCCTTCATTGAGACAGGCTTAAAGGGCAGTTGTTGTGGGGTACAGCAGAATGGCAGTATCGGTAGGTAGGTGTAACTAACACATCTGACCTCTACCCCTAGTTTTGACCCAGTTGACCTACCCAATTTGGAGCCCTTTGGAAAGTATAACCTACAAGAGCTGATGATGGTGGTAAATCAGAAAATTCAGTGCTAATTTGCACCACCACATTACCAATTACAACCACTTAATTGTAAATTGATCAAATTGGGCAATTAAGCACATACAGTATATAATTTTGACCCATTGGGAATCAGTGTGGTCTCTTATAAAGGAGAACTAAAGCCTAACTAAAGTAGGTAGAAATGGCCCAAGGCAACCCCAGCCCCTTAGCAGTAAAGATCTGTGTCTCCAAAGATGCCCCAGTAGCTCCCCATCTTCTTTCTGCTGATTCATTGCACATGCTCTGTGCTGCTGTCACTTACTGAGCTTAGGGAGCCACTCACAATATACAGTACACATAGAATAGAAATGTCACAATATAAGGCTGATTAGTAATTAATACACATAATTACTAAATGGCAGCACAGAAACCAGTGCAATTAGCATCAGAATTGAATAATCAGCAAACCTGTAGCATCAGCTTATATTACAGCCAGGGAAGCTCATTTTCTGCTGGATAATTAGTGACGAGCCCTAAGCTTAGCTTCTCAACAGCCAATCAGAGCCCACTGAGCATGTGAGTGTCACAGACACTTTCCAAGATGGTGACCCCCTGTGACAAGTTTGAAGTCCTGGATCATTGCTGTTATTGACAAGCTCAAACTTTAGCCTCGTGCAATAAGTTCACTATAGAAAATATGACATTTTAAGCCACATTTATTTTTAGGGTTTAGTTCTCCTTTAAGGCTAAAACAAACATCTTCCCATTTATATGCATACACATAATTGCTAGCCTTTTCCTGCAGGTGAGTATTAAAAACCCAACGATCTACCAAAATGGGCATCGTACCCCCTCGCATGAGCATTGCCTGAAGACTCTATACCATGTTTGGAGGGAATGCCAATTTGCTCTTCTCATTGCCGCTGAAATGGAAAAGCAATTGTGTGTAGATGATGTGAAGAACAGGATAATGGCTGTGGATAGAGCAAGGCGGTGTTTGTGACTGCAGAAAGGAATTACTATAAAATGTAAATTGTCTGGAAAAGCCTGCAAGGGAGACTTTGTCCTTGAGATACCAACGGCTCCTCTAACAAACAGATCATAACAAGGAGCCGCTCTACATAACAGAAAACTTAAATCAAGGTGTAAAATTTGTCAAGGTGGGGGTAACTAATAAAGCCCCAAGGCAGCTCAAGAATAAAACTAGTACAATTCTGGCTAAATGTGGGCTAATTACAAGAACTGAGGCCCCGCTGATTCTGAGCTTTAAAACCCCATCGCACAGAATTGAGTTTGACTACTCAGAGCAGTTGAACATAATCAGTGAGGGTGAAAGCCCCGATCTTAATCAGACTGTTCCACACCCAGAATGTTGATGCATTGGGAACTACCACTCCTTTAGAATAGATCCAATGAAATGAAAGAATGGAAGGAATAAGACTTTTACCTCTTTCGCTAATTTGTGCCCTTGCTCGACAGTGATGGGCTTTTCCTTCACATCGTTCAGCTTTGCGAGGGTTTTCGGATCATCTCGTAGGTCGATCTGCAAACGATATTGGAGTTACACCGATGTAGCAATACGGCCCATGTACCCAGCATTCCACATGCTTCTATGTGTATAATGTTCTCTTGCTATGACTGGGGGTTCTTTGTTTCTTATGGAAACTCCCAATTGGACAAATAGCTGATATATTTTGATTATTTAGGGAGAGACTCTGATGCACCAATTGGCATGGACCGTTCTCCCATTCGCTGCTCAAGTGCCGCAAATCCCTTTTAATGTATTTCAATTCTTCCATTTGGACTATAGCCGTAGCTTTGGTAGCCATTGTGGATTGGCAGGGTACAGAATTATAAAACCAGTGCCCCCCAACTAGTAGCTCACTAACAAAATGTTGCTCCCCAACTCTGTGGATGTTGCTCTTAGGGATGCACCGAATCCAGGATTCGGTTCGGGATTCGGCCAGGATTCAGCCTTTTTCAGCAGGATTTGGATTCGGCCGAATCCTTCTGCCTGGCCGAACCGAATCCGAACCCTAATTTGCATATGCAAATTAGGGGCAGGAGGGAAATCACGTGACTTTTTGTCAGAAAACGAGGAAGTAAAAAATGTTTTCCCTTTCCCACCCCTAATTTGCATATGCAAATTGGGATTCGGTTCGGTATTCGGCCGAATCTTTCACAAAGGATTCGGGGGTTCGGCCGAATCCAAAATAGTGGATTCGGTGCATCCCTAGTTGCTCTCAGTGGCCTCAAAGGTGCTTATTTTTGAATTCCAGGCTTGGAGGAAAGTTTTGGTTGTATAAAAACCAGCTGTATTGTCAAACAGAGTCTCCTGTAGGCTTCCAGTCCCCATAGGGGCTACCAAATAGCCAATCGCAGCCCTTATTTGGCACCCCAGGAACTTTATGCATGCTTGTGTTGCTCCCCAACTCTGTTTATATTTGAATGTCGCTAATAGGGATGTACAGAATCCACTATTTTGTATTCGGCTGAACCCCCGAATCCTCTGCGAAAGATTCGGCAGAATACCGAACCCTAATTTGTATATGCAAATTAGGGGTGGGAAGGGGAAAACATTTTTTATTATCTTTTGTGACAAAAAGTCACGCAATTTCGCTCCCCGCCTCTAATTTTCAAATGCAAATTAGGATTTGGATTGGGTTCGGCCGGGCAGAAAGATGGCCAAATCCTGCTGAAAAAGGCCGAATCCCGAACAGAATCCTGGATTCGGTGCATCCGTAGTCACTAAAAAGGTTTTTAAACCGAAATCTATTGTTTTAAAATATCCGCAATTTGTATTGAGCCCAGAGGGCTCGTAATACAACTGACCCCAGCATGTGAATGTGCTAGGGACTTCGATTGTAAGCTCCACCGGTGCAGGGACTAATGGCACTATATAAAGCCTAAGAACTGGATATAATAGAGCCCCTGCTAGATCCCAATGCAGCTGCTATGGTGCTACTTACCTGTGTCCCTACTAATAAAAAGGGCACATTTGGTGCATATTCCTTCAGCTCCGGGACCCATTCCTCTTTGACATTTTGAAAGGAAGCCGGGTTTACCACCGAGAAACAGATGAGAAAAACATCGGTCATGGGATAAGACAACGGCCTCAATCGATCGTAATCTTCCTGAGAGGGGGGAGAAGGATCATTAAAAATAACAAGTTTCAATATCATAAACAGGGTTTCAGAACAGATTGATAAGATTGCTTTCTATCTTATATGACGCTGAATCTGCTGTGAAATTGAAAATATACAAAATGTACTATATGAAACAGCTGCAAGTCATTTCCTGTGAGAGATCTCGGTGGATACGGATATATCAGAGTATTTGGGACTTATTCCTGCTCCGTGTCTGCCTGAGTAGGCTTTTAAAGGGCATGTAAAGGCAAAAAAATAAAATCCCATTTTTACTTTATTTAATGAAAAAGAAACTTATCTCCATTATACTTTAATTAAAAAACGTGTACTGTTTTTATAAGAAACCTGACTGTATGCAGTGAAATTCTCCCTTCATTTACTGCTGTGGATAGGAATTGTCAGACGGTCCCTAACTGCTCTGCAGGGAAACAATCATACTTATGTACAGCAGGGGGAGCCCTCGCCTTACTTCCCAGCCATGCAGAACTCAAGCAGCTTTGTTTATGACGATCCCTAAGCAGCCCAGACCACACTGAGCATGTGCACAGTCTTGGTCTTGCAAAGATGTTTAACAAAGTTACAAGATGGTGACCCCCTGTAGCCAACTTTGAAAGCATAAATCATTTGTTTGATTAGGCTTGTGGTGCAGTAAAGTTTATGTTTAGTAGACAAAATACAGCATTTCTAGCATTATTCTATTTTAGGCTTTACATGCCCTTTAATGTTTATGTGGGGCAGGGAGTTGTCACCCACAGAATTTAGCCTTGCAAAAACAAGCCAAAAGGGTGGTTCACCTTTTAAGTTTTAGTATTTCCTAAAATGTCTAATTCTAAGCAACTTTTCAATTGGCCTTCATTTTTTTAATTTATTTGCTTTCTTCTTATTACATATATAATTATTGCTACTTTTTATGACTTATCTTTCTATTCAGGCCTCTCCTATTCATATTCCAGTCTCTTATTCAAATCAGTGCATGGTTGCTAGGGAAATTTGGGCCCGAGCAACCAGGAGGCTGAAGTTGCAAACTGGAGAGCTGCCGAATAAAAAGCTAAATAACTCAAAAACCACAAATAATGAAATTGAAAACCAACAGCAAATTATCTCAGAATATCTAATTAACAGTTAATTCTTTGCTTCATTGAGCAACATAATATCAAGGGTAATATAATATCAAGTGTGAATAGTTTGCTGCGTGTCTGGTCACCCAGAGCTCCCAATCTGCAGGCAGTATTTACTGGTTGGATTGGTTGCTATCGGGTACTAGACCTGGAGCAAATCCTGCAGCTTTTATTACATTACTTATTTGCTTTTTCATTTACTTGCCTGATGGGCAGTGAGTTGTGCAAAATGCACCTCTCGGTCGCCTGAAGACCCAATTCATGTGTTATATATGGTCATTGGATTTTTTTTTGATCAGTTGATAACATGATTGGCTGACTGGCCAAACTGATTGTTTAAAGGGGCCACTCACGCTATGACACAGTTCTTTTTGCGTGGGGGTGGCAAAGCTTTCAGTTATTGGTGAAATGCTGGGAGTTGCACTTCCGCAACAGCTGGAGGACTACAGGTTACACAGGCCTGATGTACTGTACATACACTGAAAATATCTAACCACTGTCTTTTTAACTTTTATCTTCCCTTATGGTCCCCTGGGATGTTGGTGACTGAGCAAATGTCCCCTCTACCCTAAAACTGTAGCTGCAAAGGGTTAATGGCCTCATTTCTGCAACTTGAAGATCTATGACTTCATACCAATCAGAGAAATTTAGATTTGTTAATACTAAATACTAACACTAAAATATCACTAAAAATAATAGGAAGTTTCCATAGGACTTTGTATACATTCCTGTGAACATATATATATATGTAGAGGAAGAGTCGCACTCGCAGGTCTTATGAATGCTGTGAATCTTAAAGGAGAACTAAAGCCGAACTAAAGAAGTAGCTAGAAATATTGTACATTATGTTTTGTGCTTCTGTACCAGCCCAAGGCAACCACAGCCCTTTAGCAGTAAAGATCTGTGTCTCCAAAGATGCCCCAGTAGCTCCCCATCTTCTTTTCTGCTGATTCACTGATTCACATGCTCTGTGCTGCTGTCACTTACTGAGCTTAGGGAGCCACTCACAATATACAGTACACATAGAATAGAAATGTCACATTATAAGGCTGATTAGTAATTAATACACATAATTACTACATGGCAGCACAGAAACCAGTGCAATTAGCATCAGAATTGAATAATCAGCAAACCTGTAGCATCAGCTTATATTACAGCCAGGGAAGCTCATTTTCTGCTGGATAATTAGTGACGAGCCCTAAGCTTAGCTTCTCAACAGCCAATCAGAGCCCACTGAGCATGTGAGTGTCACAGACACTTTCCAAGATGGTGACCCCCTGTGAC
Organism: Xenopus laevis; assembly: GCF_017654675.1. NCBI lineage: Eukaryota > Metazoa > Chordata > Amphibia > Anura > Pipidae > Xenopus > Xenopus laevis. The sequence goes on from NC_054379.1 coordinate 6,684,976, forward strand.
AAGTTTGAAGTCCTGGATCATTGCTGCTATTGACAAGCTCAAACTTTAGCCTCGTGCAATAAGTTCACTATATAAAATAGGACATTTTAAGCCACATTTATTTTTTGGGTTTAGTTCTCCTTTAACAGTAGGAGACTGATATTTATATATACACACACACCCATACAGATCTCTTTGTCTCAACCCAATGCCTCAGGAAGGAATCACGGCGGCACAATGCCATTAGAATTAAGATATTAAGGCCTTAATTGACTAATTGAGAAAAAGAGCAGAAAATCGTAGAAAGTTAAGGATTGTATAAGAAAGACAATTAGATTACTAATGGATCAGTTTTGTGGGAGGCAGGGAGGGGGTGAAAGCACTTAACCAGCAGCTTGTGATATGTCCCTAATTAGGATGAAGCAGAATATTGTGTATATTGTGATACGTGATGGTATGGGGAATAGTTATCTACATTTCTTCTAGACTAGACAGTAATATGTTTGGCCTGGGCAGCAGCATCTCCCAACACTTTTACTTTCAGATCTCCTCAGTCCCCACAGCCTGCAGTAGTTTTACTGCCCCATACACTTCCCTTGGGATCCATTCTACTTCACCTCAATAATGTTCTGGGTCTCTTTCATGCCAACTATACCCGTGTCTTTCTAGTCCTCAAAAGGGAGTATCTGCTGCCCCAAAAATGCCAAGAAGTTGGGGGGCTACTGGGGGTATCTTCAGAGACAAAGATCTTGCCTTCTAAAGGGCTTTGGGACCTTGGGCTGGAAACTATGAAAGAAGAGGGACTCAAAGTCCCAGAATCCTTCACTTTGCAATGGAACAAGGTGAGGAAGGTGTTGAGCTACACTGCTAGCCTAAGGGGGTTGGGGAACTGGTCCCAGCAAACACACAGGCAGATTATCATGGTTTCTGTGCAGCCGTGGTGTTAAGCAGAAATCCGAATCTAACCCCTCCCCCCCCAATGACAGGCTTTATGGCAGCCAAAAATAAACACTGGGCAGGAATCCAATAATTGGCCGAGAAAGGACAACTGGATCTCTTGCTGAAAGTGCAAGACCTGTATTGTGTGTAACCAGCTTGATATCCAACTATATTATATGAAGGTTATTTCAGTACAAGCTGCAGACCTTACTCAGACATGGGCCTCTTTTTCCGGTCCTTTTCATTAAGGGAGAAGTTGTTCTTCTCTCTTTTGTGCTTAAAGGAAAACTATACCCCCCAAACACTGTAGGTCTCTAAAAAAAGATATTGGGTATAACAGCTCATGTGTAAAACCCTGCTTCATGTAAATAAACAATTTTCATAATAATATACTTTTCAAGTAGAATGTGCCATTGGGTAATCATAAAAAGAAAATTGGCATTTTTAAAAATAAGGGCCGCCCCCTGGGATTGTACGATTCACTGTGCACACAAACATAACAACAAACCATCTTATTAGTCACATGAGCCAATTAACAGACAGAGTTCTGTGTTTTGCTTCAACACTTCTTCCTGTTACAGTTAGAGCTGCAGTAGTTCTGGTCAGGTGATCTCTTCCTGTTACAGTTAGAGCTGCAGTTTTTCTGGTCAGGTGGTCTCTGAGGATGCACAGAGACCATCACAAAATGATGGTTCAAGGCAAGAGATATAAAAGGGCAATATTTACCTAAATATATATACCAGTTTGGTCAGATTCTTTAACATGTGACTTAATATGAAATTCATTTTGGGGGTACAGTTTTCCTTTAAATCAGGAATATTAAGCAGGATTATAGGGGGTAAGCAGGAGGGCTAATAACTGGAACAGAGATGAGCTGGCCATACACAGGCTGACCCATCCAGATCTAGCCGACAGCTTATGTATGGGGCCATCAGGACATACTTGCCCAATGACTGGGTCAGCCTGATTTGGCCACCCATGCACTGGGCATCACTAAATGAGTCTTTAGAGGAGAAGGATGGGTCAATTTCAGGATGACCATGTTGAACATTATAAAAATGGGCATTCCCTCTATGCAGGAGTCTGGGCTGGGAGGTGTTCTCTGTGTCCTTCCAGAATTTTTTGAGCTCCAAGTCTCCTACAGACAATATCCATGGGGCCACTTGTTGTCTCTTCTGATTTAAATTATTATTTGTCTGATATAGGGGCCCTGGGGCTTTCTACGGCGCCAAGGACCCCCCCCCCCCCGCTCTCTCACTCCAAACTGAAAACACTAAACATTGAAGTATTCCTTCAAAATGACACACCCTCACTAAACAATACAATTGAATGACTTCATGAGAGATGCTGATCTCTCCTGGCACTGACTGTCATGTACAAGAGAAATTAGAGGCTTTAGTGTTTTCTGCAGATGCCCAGTGTTTGCTACTCACTATTGGCTCCCTATTAACCAAGGATAAAGGCAAGAAAGCTGCACCCATAACTCCTTGTGGATGGGGAGTACGGGTTCCCCAAAAGATGCACCTTGTTACCTTTAGGAGCTCACACAGCTATGTAGGTAGGGGTGTCCAATAAAGACTCTTGTCTGCTCAGAGGAGACAGGTCTCCACTCCAGATACCCTAGTGCAGGGGGTCCCCAACCTTTTTTACCCATGAGTCACATTCAAACATAAAAAGAGTTGAGGAGCAACACAAGCATGCATAATATTCCTGGGGTGCCAAATAAGAGCTGTGATTGGTTATTTGGTAACCTCTAGATTGACAGCCTACAGGAGACTCTGTTTGGCAGTACATCTGGTTTTTATTCAACAAAAACTTGCCTCCAAGCCTGGAATTCAAAAAATAGCACCTGTTTTGAGGCCACGGAGCCAATGAGTTGGTGAGAAACATGTTGCTCATGAGTCACTGGTCGGGGATCACTTCTCTAGTGTCTTCTGTGAATATGAAAGGGACCTTAGATTGTAAGCTCTACTGGTGCAGGGACTAATGTGAGTGTAGATTTGCTCTCCAGGATATGCAGGATGGTGACAAAAGCGATGATGGGGATCAGTCAGACCCTAGGAGCTTACATGGGATCACTGGGAGAGCCAGTGGCAGAATGAGGGGAAATTACAAATATATATATTTAATATAATAAATGATATAAATATAATGTAAAAACAGTGTTGTACTGACTAAAATGGGTGCGTTCCTTGCACAGAAGCTTGATAAACAGGAGAGAAAGGCAGATATACAATGGCAGCCCTGTACCACTATAAATATATTATTACCCCCCAAGGTGTCAGCTGTGAGTGTTACTATTGCTTCTCACTCCCACCAGTGACACTGTATAATTCCATGTGCACAGCAGGGAGACAAAATAGCACCTACTTGCTGATCTCACACTGCCTTTATTTCTACAAGAGCAGCTTGTGGGTTGCAAAGTTTAAACGCTGGCATAGCCATGGCAACCACAAAGAAACGAGCAGATATCGGTTCAGATGCTTTTTGATAGACAGAAGGGGGTGAATGTTTAGAATTGGCAGGAGGAGGCCTGGACAGCCGCAAAGGTTTGATTTGTGGGCCAAAACATGGGATTGGGTTGTGCATAGGGGTATTGAGGCATGGCACAGGTCTGGGTGGTGATGACGCATGGTCTGGGTGATGATGAGGCATTGTCTGGGTGGTGATGAAGCATGGTCTGGGTGATGATGAGGCATGGTCTGGGTGCTGATGAGGCATGGTCTGGATGGTGATGAGGCGTGGTCTGGATGGTGATGAGGCATGGTCTGGGTGATGATGAGGCATTGTCTGGGTGGTGATGAGGCATGGTCTGGGTGATGATGAGGCATGGTCTGGGTGCTGATGAGGCATGGTCTGGATGGTGATGAGGCGTGGTCTGGATGGTGATGAGGCATGGTCTGGGTGATGATGAGGCATGGTCTGGATGGTGATGAGGCATGGTCTGGGTGATGATGAGGCATTGTCTGGGTGGTGATGAGGCATGGTCTGGGTGATGATGAGGCATGGTCTGGGTGATGATGAGGCATGGTCTGGGTGGTGATGAGGCATGGTCTGGGTGGTTATAAGGCATGGTCTGGGTGGTTATAAGGCATGGTCTGGGTGGTGATGAGGCATGGTCTGGACGGTGATGAGGCATGGTCTGGATGGTGATGAGGCATGGTCTGGGTGGTGATGAGGCATGGTCTGGATGGTGATGAGGCATGGTCTGGGTGATGATGAGGCATGGTCTGGATGGTGATGAGGCATGGTCTGGGTGGTGATGACGCATGGTCTGGGTGGTTATAAGGCATGGTCTGGGTGGTGATGAGGCATGGTCTGGGTGATGATGATGCATGATCTGGTTGGATTGAGGGTGTGGTTGTGTTCTATATAGGAAAACTTTTTTTATTGGAGCTCCATTCTGCTTGACAGGCTCCATCAACCAGGAGGCTTGAACAAGCTATGTCTTATAACCAGGGCCCCCCGAGCCAGCTCTTATGTAATTAGTATGGGCCCCTTTATTTATGATGGCACCCCTGGGACCACTGTTTCAAAAAATCGAACTGGCTGCAGATACATCACAAACCACAGAGGTTATGATTTAAGTGGGCCAGTCCCTAAAATGCATGGCGGTCGGCAGAAAGTGGGTGGAGTTTGAGGCATATCTGGGCCTAACTGGGAGGAGATATGGCCATTGGGGGAGTGGTCTAAATTATCCTAAATTTGTGCATTTTATATTTTGGGAGCAATGGGCTTGGGTGAAAAGGATGCTTTCCCTTTCTGTGCATATATAAGCACAAATGGTGAATTACATTGTGTAACTTATATTTAATACATATATATTATATATATATATATATATCCTACTGTAAAGTTAATCCTGCAGCCCTCCAGTTCAGCAACAGCAGGAGGACCTCAGTTTGTACATTCCTGAATCTTCTCTATCTCCAGTGAACAAATGCATTTGTAAAAAGATCCCGACACTTCTTTCCCTGCGTTTCATTTCTGCATCTTATCCAGATTCACTTGCTACTTCCCATACGCTGATTCAACACAGGAGAGCGGCACCCAGAAACGTATGGCTCCTCCCATCTGCTCTTTGTCTGCGCCAGGAGAATTGGACGGTCTAATTATAACATCCAATCGCCTGTTGCCTGGGCTTCCGGCCGCACCATTATATTAATTATTATTATTATCTGGCTGATCTACAGTCAGGCCCGGACTGGCAATCTGTGGGTTCTGGCAAATGCCAGAGCGGTTGCTATAAGGTCCCAGAGAAAGTCAGTATTTAGTGGGCTGTTTGGGCCTCAGTGTGGGCTGATTGAGCCTCTATGTACCTGAAATTCCAGGGCCTATTTTAATTCTCAGTCTGGACCTGTCTACAGTGACTTGGAAATGTAGCTCTCGGCCATGATTACTCATTTGCTCCAGCTGGTTTATTTGCCTTGTCATTAAAGAAGGAGCTACCATGCGGATTGCCTGCAAATATGTATCTTTTATCTATAGCTATGCCTTGTTCATGAGTCATAATTGACAGTTCAAGTCAATAGCACTGGTGCCATTGCCCATATAGGAATCACCAAAGAAAGACCCCGCTCCTTGCAGCTAATGCCATAGCGTTTATTCTACGTCTGACTAATAACTGACTAATAGCTGACTAATAACTTGCACAGACGCTCTCTGCAACAATATGGCACTAGGGCCCGGTTTCCACAGAGACGGCATCTGTCATAATTCTCTTTATGTCAGAAATCAGATGGTTTGTGTAATATTCCTGTTTGTTTACCTGTTTGACAAGAAAAGACAATTCTATGGGGTATATTAATATTAATTATAGTGCTGCAGTTATTCAGATGTAGGTTAAATGTCTACTGTCGTGTAAATGCATATTTAAAGGGGTTGTTCACCTTTAAATTAACTGTTAGTATGATATAGAGAGGGATATTCTGAGACAATTTGTAATTGGTTTTCATTTTTTATTATTTGTGGTTTTCGAGTTATTTAGCTTTTCATTCAGCAGCTCTCCAGTTTGCAATTTCAGCCATCTGGTTGCTAGGATCCAAATTCCCCTAGCAACCATGCATTGATTTGACTAAGAGACTGGAATATGAATAGGAGAGGCCTGAATAGAAAGATGAATAATAAAAAGTAGCAATAACACTACATTTGTAGCCTTACAGAGCATTTGTTTTTTAGATGGGGTCAGTGACCCCCATTTGAAAGCTGGAAGAAAAGGGCAAATAATTAAAAAGTATTAAATAAATACGGAAGAACAATTGATAGGTTGGTTAGAATTGGCCGTTCTATAACATACCACCCCTTTAATATGGAAAAAAATTGGATTCCATTTACTTCCTACAGTTTATACAGCGGAACTGCGGAAAAAAATGTGCGAAACTGTGAAAATGCATTTAAGTCTATGGGACTATTTTGACGTGCGACAATTTTGTTTTTTCATGCGCAACCTTTTTTTTTTAACAAATGGACTCTATGGGCGCCATTTTTGCGTCGAAACTCTACGAATATTTTTGCTCATCGCTAGTTCTATACATGGGTATTCTGTGGGACATGGATTTTTTGGCAATGATACTAGAGAAGTGACGGAGGGAGTAGGGGAGTCAGGGTGAAACGGGTGACAGTATCAGCAGATAAAGGGGGTATAAAACAGATCACTCACCTGTCCAGCAGTATCGTAGAGTCCCAGAAGGTACTGTCTGCCTCCAACCGTAACACTAACTAAGAGGAGAAAACAGGATCACATTAAAGGAGAAGCAAACCCAAAAGTTAAAAAAAACCCTACCTCCTTACCCTACATAGACCCCCCTCCCCCCAACCTAAGTGTAACCCGGGGCAAATGCCCCTAACATTTTATTTACCCCTCTGTGCAAATTCTGTCCAGTGGAGTTCACATGCACCATCTTCTTCTCCTCGGCAATCTTTGGAATGAGACCCGCGGATGCGCATGCGCCGAAACTCACGAAAGTTGCTGAAGCGTCATTCTCATTTTGAAGATTACCGAAGCAGCTGAAGATGGCGCCCGTGAAATCCGATACCTAAATCTGCACCGTGGGGTAAGTAAGCATTTGCCCTGGGGAACACTTAGGCTGGGGGGAGGAGGGAGGGGGGTCTATGGGGGGTAGGGTTTTTTTTTAACTTTTGGGTTTACTTCTCCTTTAAGCCACACACACCCCCATCATCCAGTACATTACATGCCCCATTACTCCCCACTGCATGACTCCTGCCCACCCATAAGAGCCCATTAGACAGTATGATCTCAGGCTGAAACATTGGAAACAAGTCAACATCTTGGGTTTGGCACACAACTCCCATAAGCCTCACAATTCTGGAGACTGAATTGAGCCTTCAGTTTCAGGTCAGCTGGAAGGCCCCACCTTGTGTCTCTACATGGGAATCATTCATTCTGCACATTTCTGGAGAATATGAAAATGAATAGACTTGTGCACAGTTTGCTACAGGTCTCAACAACTAAGGTTGCCACCTGGTCATTAGAAATGCTGCTTGGTGACAATGATATTAATAAGGAAAAACCATAAAAATATAGAACAACCAATCACCAGGCAGCAGTTACGAGTCACCTGTTTAAAGGCAGGCCTTTTATTGGTTGCTATAGGTTACTGCACCTGGGCAAAACTTTGGCTTCTTTTATTACATAACAAATGGAGGTCCTTGAGCAGTTTTTGGACAACTCCCAGCATCCCCCAATAGTCTTTGGCTGCACCACCAATACTAAAGGAGCAAGCTTCTTATGCATGTTAGAAAATCCCATCAATTAATGGCAAAAAATTGCATCATAATGTGGGCCTGCAGGACCTTACCAAAAGTGATTGGCCAATGGGATCTTATAACATGCCCCATTGATGTCTGACCAATTTACAGGCAGATGAGATTTAAGTTGATCCAGGGACTGGTCCCATTGCCATTTTGGAGTCAGTTGGATTTTTTTGCCTTCCTCTGGATCAACTGGCAGTTAGGCAGATATAATTATATCTATAAGGTTCCATTTCATTCTGTTACTAGGGCACAATGTACCTCTTATAATATCTATAGCAATGGCTCTCTAAGGTTACACATTCAGGTCAATCCCACAGGCTGGCAGTTCAGTGCAGTGATTCTGTACAAGATATTCCACTGCTTTATCAGTTATTTTCTGGGAAAAACTCTAACTGTGGGATAATGTGTATAGTAAGGTAAGATGGCATTAGGGGAGGGGGCTGTAAGTGTAGGGATCATGTGTAAAGTACAGTGGGATGGGGGTATTAACCAGTGACATAACTATAGGGGCAGCAGGCAGGGACCCAATGTTCCTCCATGTCACCCGCACCCATGAAGTGAGAATGTAGATTGCAGAGGGGCACCCCAAAATTTTTGCTGAGTGTTCCGGGCAAATTATATGAACCTCTGATCCTAACTACAGCTGCTATAGACCTACAATACCGACCCCATCAGTTACTGTAGTTCAGAAACACCTACTTCTAAACAATGATGATGATGATGACTAATTGAGTATTTGGGGTATATATATATATACATATATATATATGATAAATAATTAGTTTCTTGCCCCATAACCACCTCTACGGACATCCCTTTTGCCAATGCACAATTAAAGGGAAACAATATCCTATATTTATGGCTAATGAATGTTTCAAACTGTTGCATCGCTCATCTCTTCCCATTCAAAAACACATCAAGCAGTTGTCTATGATACTGCAACTGTCCTCGGCCGTCTCCACTTGTTCTCCATGACACCGGCACGCCAATCAAATCTCCTGATGTGCCACAGACCTTAGATAAATGTCATACGGAGCAGATTATCTGACAACTTAATCTCCTCCTGTGTTTCCCTTTAACTTCACTGGCTAATGCATGGGGGTACAGGTGGGGGTGCTTTTCTACTCTGCTGAGCACAGATATGACTAGTGAATAGGACAGACCTAACTACTTTCAGCCAATCCCATTCTCCCTGAGCAAGAAAAAATGCAATTTATAAACCAGAATAAGAAGGTATATTGTGCAGAAAGGGTCAACTTGATATCCTTGAATAATATAGTGAAAGTGACCCTTTAAAGGAGAAGGAAAGCTACTGAAGCAGTTTATTGCCAATAGATTAGCCACAATAGTGCAAGCTATAACACTATATTTATTCGGCAGAATGCTTTACCATACCTGAGTAACCAGCTCTAGAAGCTCTCTCTGTTTGTTTAGGATAGCAGCTGCCATATTAGCTTGTGACATTACTTCCTGCCTGAGTCTCTCCCTGCTCACTCATAGCTCTGGGCTCAGATTACAGGAGGGAGAGAGGAGCAAACTGAGCATGCTCAAGCCCTAGCCCTGGAGGTTTAAGCTGAAAACAGGAAGTCTGATACAGAAGCCCATGAGTACACAATAGAAGGAAAGAAATGTGCTGTTTCTTTTGACAGAGGACTCAGCGCAGCATTACTTTGAGGGGTTACTGGTGTATTTATATAGACTTTTCTGATCAAGCTTACTTAGTTTTAACCCTTCCTTCTCCTTTAACACTTGTTTCTCAGCAGGTGCCCCCAATTTAAAGTGTTGGCAGAGTTTCATGCACTTGTGAAACTATCCCATAACAGCTGCTTTGCTGACCCTGCCCTAATACAGCTCCATGTCTTTATATAAGAGCAGGCCTATGTACAACCTCCCTACATTCCTAATAACCCCCCTAATGAGCAATTAGTCAGCTCATCGGCATCAGCACCCAGTTGCACAGGGCAGGTCACAGTCTGACATCACCTTTTGTCTCCTGGGCACTATGGGGTTAATGCTGGGCTTAGCTTTGTATTAGAGGAACGTGGTGCTGATCATGGGCAGACAGCGAGTCTATTGTGAGTGGCACCGGCATGGGTTAATAGTATCAGCTGCTGATCACTAGGAGACCAAACGCTCCCTGGCACTGAATCCATGGCAATAAGGAGCTGGGCAATCCTAGGGGCAAACAGGCAGTTGCACCCTCTCCTCCCCAGGCTGCTGTGAGGTCACTTCTCCACCGCAGAGACAAATGCAGACTGGGAAGACGTCAGCACAAAGAGGTTCAGCAGTAGCTGAGGTGCTTTAACTCTATGTAACCACCACAGTCATGTGAATATGATGTACATGAGAAAGTGTAACTCACCCGCATAGTGGTCAAACACAGTGGGCACATACTCCTCCGGGAAGGCATCGTTGGCATAACTCATCAGCAGGCAAGTTTTCCCCACTGCCCCGTCTCCCACCACCACACATTTCAGCATTATATCCCCCGTCCCATTCTCCATGATAACATTAGGCTCATGTTCCTGGCACTGCTGGGGGGCCCTGGGCTCAGCAACACATCTGCCCTCCTTCTCCCACAGTCAGCGAGTGACTCGGCCGAGCCCGGGGAGGGATTCAGTCTGTCTGAGTCTCTGGAAGTGACACAGTGTAACAAAGTGACTCATCCAGTGATGCAACATCTCACAGGGACTTCCCCGGCACTGATACAATGTACTCGACCCCTCCAGCAGTGATACTACAGAAGAGACCCCCTCCCACAGTGATACTACAGAAGAGACCCCTCCAGCAGTGATACTACAGAAGAGACCCCCTCCCACAGTGATACTACAGAAGAGACCCCCTCCCACAGTGATACTACAGAAGAGACCCCCTCCCACAGTGATACTACAGAAGAGACATCTCCAGCAGTGATACTACAGAAGAGACCCCTCCAGCAGTGATACTACAGAAGAGACTCCTCCAGCAGTGATACTACAGAAGAGACTCCTCCAGCAGTGATACTACAGAAGAGACCCCTCCAGCAGTGATACTACAGAAGAGACTCCTCCAGCAGTGATACTACAGAAGAGACTCCTCCAGCAGTGATACTACAGAAGAGACCCCTCCAGCAGTGATACTACAGAAGAGACCCCCTCCCACAGTGATACTACAGAAGAGACTCCTCCAGCAGTGATACTACAGAAGAGACCCCCTCCCACAGTGATACTACAGAAGAGACTCCTCCAGCAGTGATACTACAGAAGAGACCCCCTCCCACAGTGATACTACAGAAGAGACCCCTCCAGCAGTGATACTACAGAAGAGACTCCTCCAGCAGTGATACTACAGAAGAGACTCCTCCAGCAGTGATACTACAGAAGAGACCCCTCCAGCAGTGATACTACAGAAGAGACCCCTCCAGCAGTGATACTACAGGAGAGACCCCTCCAGCAGTGATACTACAGAAGAGACCCCCTCCCACAGTGATACTACAGAAGAGACTCCTCCAGCAGTGATACTACAGAAGAGACCCCTCCAGCAGTGATACTACAGAAGAGACTCCTCCAGCAGTGATACTACAGAAGAGACTCCTCCAGCAGTGATACTACAGAAGAGACCCCTCCAGCAGTGATACTACAGAAGAGACTCCTCCAGCAGTGATACTACAGAAGAGACTCCTCCAGCAGTGATACTACAGAAGAGACCTCTCCAGCAGTGATACTACAGAAGAGACCCCTCCAGCAGTGATACTACAGAAGAGACTCCTCCAGCAGTGATACTACAGAAGAGACCCCTCCAGCAGTGATACTACAGAAGAGACCCCTCCAGCAGTGATACTACAGAAGAGACCCCTCCAGCAGTGATACTACAGAAGAGACTCCTCCAGCAGTGATACTACAGAAGAGACCCCTCCAGCAGTGATACTACAGAAGAGACCCCTCCAGCAGTGATACTACAGAAGAGACCCCTCCAGCAGTGATACTACAGAAGAGACCCCTCCAGCAGTAATACTACAGAAGAGACTCCTCCAGCAGTGATACTACAGAAGAAACCCCTCCAGCAGTGATACTACAGAAGAGACCCCTCCAGCAGTGATACTACAGAAGAAACCCCTCCAGCAGTGATACTACAGAAGAGACCCCTCCAGCTGTGATACTACAGAAGAGACTCTCCCACAGTGATACTACAGAAGAGACTCCTCCAGCAGTGATACTACAGAAGAGACTCCTCCATCAGTGATACTACAGAAGAGACCCCTCCAGCTGTGATACTACAGAAGAGACCCCTCCAGCTGTGATACTACAGAAGAGACTCCTCCAGCAGTGATACTACAGAAGAGACTCCTCCAGCAGTGATACTACAGAAGAGACCCCCTCCCACAGTGATACTACAGAAGAGACTCCTCCAGCAGTGATACTACAGAAGAGACTCCTCCAGCAGTGATACTACAGAAGAGACCCCCTCCCACAGTGATACTACAGAAGAGACTCCTCCACCAGTGATACTACAGAAGAGACCCCCTCCCACAGTGATACTACAGAAGAGACTCCTCCAGCAGTGATACTCCAGAAGAGACCCCTCCAGCAGTGATACTACAGAAGAGACTCCTCCAGCAGTGATACTACAGAAGAGACCCCTCCAGCAGTGATACTACAGAAGAGACTCCTCCAGCAGTGATACTACAGAAGAGACTCCTCCAGCAGTGATACTACAGAAGAGACCCCTCCAGCAGTGATACTACAGAAGAGACCCCCTCCCACAGTGATACTACAGAAGAGACTCCTCCAGCAGTGATACTACAGAAGAGACCCCCTCCCACAGTGATACTACAGAAGAGACTCCTCCAGCAGTGATACTACAGAAGAGACTCCTCCAGCAGTGATACTACAGAAGAGACCCCTCCAGCAGTGATACTATAGAAGAGACTCCTCCAGCAGTGATACTACAGAAGAGACCCCTCCAGCAGTGATACTACAGAAGAGACTCCTCCAGCAGTGATACTACAGAAGAGACTCCTCCAGCAGTGATACTACAGAAGAGACCTCTCCAGCAGTGATACTACAGAAGAGACCCCTCCAGCAGTGATACTACAGAAGAGACTCCTCCAGCAGTGATACTACAGAAGAGACCCCTCCAGCAGTGATACTACAGAAGAGACCCCTCCAGCATTGATACTACAGAAGAGACCCCTCCAGCAGTGATACTACAGAAGAGACCCCTCCAGCAGTGATACTACAGGAGAGACCCCTCCAGCAGTGATACTACAGAAGAGACCCCCTCCCACAGTGATACTACAGAAGAGACTCCTCCAGCAGTGATACTACAGAAGAGACCCCTCCAGCAGTGATACTACAGAAGAGACTCCTCCAGCAGTGATACTACAGAAGAGACCCCTCCAGCAGTGATACTACAGAAGAGACTCCTCCAGCAGTGATACTACAGAAGAGACTCCTCCAGCAGTGATACTACAGAAGAGACCTCTCCAGCAGTGATACTACAGAAGAGACCCCTCCAGCAGTGATACTACAGAAGAGACTCCTCCAGCAGTGATACTACAGAAGAGACTCCTCCAGCAGTGATACTACAGAAGAGACCCCTCCAGCAGTGATACTACAGAAGAGACTCCTCCAGCAGTGATACTACAGAAGAGACCCCCTCCCACAGTGATACTACAGAAGAGACTCCTCCACCAGTGATACTACAGAAGAGACCCCCTCCCACAGTGATACTACAGAAGAGACTCCTCCAGCAGTGATACTCCAGAAGAGACCCCTCCAGCAGTGATACTACAGAAGAGACTCCTCCAGCAGTGATACTACAGAAGAGACCCCTCCAGCAGTGATACTACAGAAGAGACTCCTCCAGCAGTGATACTACAGAAGAGACTCCTCCAGCAGTGATACTACAGAAGAGACCCCTCCAGCAGTGATACTACAGAAGAGACCCCCTCCCACAGTGATACTACAGAAGAGACTCCTCCAGCAGTGATACTACAGAAGAGACCCCCTCCCACAGTGATACTACAGAAGAGACTCCTCCAGCAGTGATACTACAGAAGAGACTCCTCCAGCAGTGATACTACAGAAGAGACCCCTCCAGCAGTGATACTATAGAAGAGACTCCTCCAGCAGTGATACTACAGAAGAGACCCCTCCAGCAGTGATACTACAGAAGAGACTCCTCCAGCAGTGATACTACAGAAGAGACTCCTCCAGCAGTGATACTACAGAAGAGACCCCTCCAGCAGTGATACTACAGAAGAGACCCCTCCAGCAGTGATACTACAGAAGAGACCCCTCCAGCAGTGATACTACAGAAGAGACCCCTCCAGCAGTGATACTACAGAAGAGACCCCTCCAGCAGTGATACTACAGAAGAGACCCCTCCAGCAGTGATACTACAGAAGAAACCCCTCCAGCAGTGATACTACAGAAGAGACCCCTCCAGCAGTGATACTACAGAAGAAACCCCTCCAGCAGTGATACTACAGAAGAGACCCCTCCAGCTGTGATACTACAGAAGAGACTCTCCCACAGTGATACTACAGAAGAGACTCCTCCAGCAGTGATACTACAGAAGAGACTCCTCCAGCAGTGATACTACAGAAGAGACCCCTCCAGCAGTGATACTACAGAAGAGACTCCTCCAGCAGTGATACTACAGAAGAGACCCCTCCAGCAGTGATACTACAGAAGAGACTCCTCCAGCAGTGATACTACAGAAGAGACCCCTCCAGCAGTGATACTACAGAAGAGACTCCTCCAGCAGTGATACTACAGAAGAGACTCCTCCAGCAGTGATACTACAGAAGAGACTCCTCCAGCAGTGATACTACAGAAGAGACCCCCTCCCACAGTGATACTACAGAAGAGACTCCTCCAGCAGTGATACTACAGAAGAGACTCCTCCAGCAGTGATACTACAGAAGAGACCCCTCCAGCAGTGATACTACAGAAGAGACTCCTCCAGCAGTGATACTACAGAAGAGACCCCTCCAGCAGTGATACTACAGAAGAGACCCCTCCAGCAGTGATACTACAGAAGAGACCCCTCCAGCAGTGATACTACAGAAGAGACCCCTCCAGCAGTGATACTACAGAAGAGACCCCTCCAGCAGTGATACTACAGAAGAGACCCCTCCAGCAGTGATACTACAGAAGAGACCCCTCCAGCAGTGATACTACAGAAGAGACCCCTCCAGCAGTGATACTACAGAAGAGACCCCTCCAGCCGTGATACTACAGAAGAGACCCCTCCAGAAGTGATACTACAGAAGAGACCCCTCCAGCAGTGATACTACAGAAGAGACTCCTCCAGCAGTGATACTACAGAAGAGACCCCTCCAGCAGTGATACTACAGAAGAGACTCCTCCAGCAGTAATTTAATGTTTCCTGAAACTGGAAAGAGGAACTTTGGGGTTCCAGGCCTCCTGACCTCCAGTCCCCACTCCCAGTGAAGCTGCTGATTTTACAATTAAATCTGATTTCCTAAAATGTGCAGATTTCAAAACGATGAAGTTCCGCCCTCCCCCCAACTTCAGAGGAAACATTACTTTGTGGCTGTGCAGCCTCAGCTTAGCTTGGGGGGTAGGGATGAGACAGGCAGCTAATGATGGGCTGCTAAGGGAGCGTCTCCAAAGAGCCGGCTCCTAAACATAAGGAAAGTCTTATAAGAGATGTGTCACTTCCCTGCACCCAGCACAGAGTCTCTTCCTACTAAGGCAAAGAAAAGAGGTTGGGTTAAAAAATGAAAACTTACATTAATAATGCATTTTCCCAGTCAGGATGAAATTATACAGATGTGAATTTTTTTTTGAATATTTGGAGAAAGGAGTTCAGGGGCATCAGTCTCAGGATCAGCATGGGGGCAAGTTTTAGGGTTTAGAGAACAGGAGGAACAGCCGGGAGGCAAGACTTTATCCAATGCCTAAACATATATTATTTGAATACTTTATATGTACATCTAGTTGCTGTGAGAGTGACCAGCTTCTCTGGTGCCCTCTACACAGTCTGTGCTACTGCCTTCTTAGTATTTGCAATAACAACTGCAGGGCTGGAAGTTGGACAAGCCTAAATAATTACATTAATTTGTCCTCAAAAATTGGGAGCCAGGTTTCCTGCATTTCCAGAGGCACCAAAGCCCCTTTTTCTATCACTGTGACCCTGGCAGCAAAATGCCATTGAAATATATAAAGGGAAGGAGTTATGAGATGAACAAGCCAAGGAAAAGCAACAGTGGAATCTGTGGTTGTTGGAGACCACAAATCAATGGCCACAGAATTACTTTCACATTGCCAGGACTCCAGCGTCGTATTGGGGGTCCACACCCCAGCCACAACCCCCCTCCACAATCCTGTGCAAAGTCAGGGGTCAGTGCCCAGGGTTTCAGACCTAGGGAGCAGGTCAAGGTCGTGGGACCTACTAAGTGTTTTCCTGCCGGCCCAGTCCGACCCTGCAGGACAGATACAACAGATATGGGAGGTCCTTCACTTGGAGGCCACTTGAAGGCTTTTGAGCAGCACAGGGCCAAGGAACTTTGGCACAACACCATTAGCCACCATCTGGCAGGGTCACACAGTTGGCAGCTTCTTGACCTATGTATGGTGCCCACTGATAGGGCAGCTGGACTGATATCTGCCCAATGATTGGCCAGATATCAAATGGGCAGATTTTAAAACCTGACAGATGGGGAATGATTTGGCATTTTGCTGTGGTCCGTGTTCAACAGTTAGGCCCCATTGTATGATCCAGTCGTTGATCCCAGGCAGGGCTGGAACTAAGAGTTGGCAGAAGAGACATGTGCCTTGAATACAACAGTGGCTGCTAAGCATGTACTTCTTCTGTCTGTCTAACCCTAACCCATGCCCTTGTCCCCCCACCAGCCACACATCACTTAATCACATGTGAGTTGGCCGGCCATGTTGCCCTGGGTGCCCTGTAGCCTGGCCCAGTACTAGTCCCAGATCAGCCTGGTTTAGCCCAGTGTGTGGGTGGTTACATTTGGCACCAGATCTGCTTGTACGGAGACTTCACCTATTGAGTGGATCTGGTAGTAAAGTCACTTTGTTTCCAATGGATGTGGTGTCTTTCCCGTAGCTTATAACCCTATGGTTCTGCTCTTGTACCTCGTCCAAGGTATAATCAATATAAATGTGCTGAGTGGAACCGACCAGGTTGAAGCAGTGCTTTGCTGCCAAATTTCCTTTATTTGACACTAAATGTTTCGAGCCAAAGTGCCCTTTATCAAGTGTCATCTGGTGGATCTGGTCGTGGATGGACAGCTTTAGTGATGCACTGGAAGGGTGAAGAGAGACAAGGAGCTGTTTCACTGGATTTAGACAATTAAACGGCATTTTCTGCAATTTCAAAACCCTTTACTTCTTTCAAAATTAGTTGTACCCGAGGCAGGTTCCTGTGTTGCCCACCCCTCATTCTGGCCCTGCCTTTGGACAATAGGACATAAACAGGGGCGTAACTACAGAGGAAGCAGACCCAGCGGCTGCAGGGGGGCCCAGGAGGTATAGGGGCCCCATGAGGCCCTAATTTATATAAAATTCCAATAAATACTGGTAAAACAGGTCAACCTCTAGACATTTTGGGGGCTTGAAAAATAATTTGCTGTGGGGCCCAGTAATATCTAGTTATGCCACTGGACATAAGTCTTGACTCAGTATTCGTTCCTGAGCTTGAGGCCGAACATACACCCCCCCCCCCAGTGTATTTTTATGACTCCCCTGCTCAAGGGTTCCAGTGATGTCACTGTATGACATCATCAGTTTAATATACAAATATGTGGTTTATCTCATAATTAGCCGGTCCCATGGAAACAGCGTGGCAGCACTAAATTAAAGGATGAAACAAATCATTGGCTCACAAAAGAAATCCATATTTTTTTCTAATTATAAAAAGCAAGGTGGAGGCTCTTACTGACATTGATTAGAAAAGTCCCATTGGCAAGTGAAGCTGAATAATACCTTGAAAAACTAATATTATATACAGTGAAACCTCAATTTTACATCCCCTGATTTAAAGTTTTCCCTCATTTTACATTGTTATTCTGTGGTTCCACCTATATATTATGCTTAAAACATTTCCCTGATTTTACATTTTCCTGGATTTTACACCATTTTTTTTCTGGTCCCCTGAAAAATGTAAAATGGGGGTTCTACTGTACTATTTATAGGGGGCTGATAACTACTTGCCATTAAAAATGCATGCGGTGGATGGTGTATTTAAACAGCTGAACATCATCATTAGATTTTCATTGCACAGAGGTAATGGTCACAATCAGAGATTAATAGAGTGTCCAATGAGCAGATATTGTCAGTACAGGTATAGGATCCCTTATCCGGAAACCCGATATCCAGAAAGCTCCGAATTACGGAATGGCTGTCTCCCATAGACTCCATTTTATCCAAATAATCCAAATTTTAAAAATGATTTCCTTTTTCTCTGTAATAATAAAACAGTCGCTTGTACTTGATCCCAACTAAGATATAATTAATCCTTATTGGAAGCAAAACAAGCCTATTGGGTTTATTTAATGTTTAAATGAATTTCCAGTAGATTTAAGGCATGAAGACCCAAATGAAGGCCCAGGTCCCGAGCATTCTGGATAACAGGTCCCATACCTGTACATGAATTATTGTATTTATAGTTATACACTAGGTGGCGCTCTAGCAGCCTGCAATTTTATATTATAGGGAAAAAACGGTTTCCAGATCCGAAGTTAATTTAGTTCAGTTTGAGTCCAAAGTCCATACCTGGATCCTTTTATAAACTGTCCAATAAGCACCGAGCCATACTGGAATCAAGAAACTGCCATTGAGCCCCATCCAGGACTCACACCGATAGTTCTGCTCTATTCTGGGGGCCCAGTCTGCTCAACAGGACTAAATACTGGACAAAAAGAGTTAAATTATCTCATGTTCCCCCACGAGGAGATCAGTGCTGAGTGCAATCCAATATTCTGTTTAGGAATACAATTAGAAACCTTTCTCACATCTTTCCTAAGCAGAAGAACATCAACTTCCTTGACTGGTCAGACTGGTGGGAAAACACAATTCATTCATATTAACACTACATGTATCCCTTAATATCTTGGAATAGAAAGAAAATAAATAATGAATGCAAACAACAAAAGTGCTTATAATAGCCCCCTCATTAATTTTACATTCACTTATTTTAAAGGTTTACTTATCCTTTAAGGGTAGAACTACACGGACGTTTTCGGCGCAATCTGACACGCTGCAACAAAACGCATGCGACAAAAATAAGGTAAGTAAATGCATTGTCGGATGAAGTCGCAGCGTTGATCCGACCCGACACGACTGTCAGATGCAGACGCAGCCAATGTCCATATTACACTGGAGGTGCCACCGACTGGATCAGAGCCAGAGCTGCTGAGTTACACCAAGTTGCCAGTGAAATGAATACCCAGTAAATACCCAACAGTGACCTTGCCAAGTACATTCCTGCCCATCGCCCTAGGACTGATTAACTCTTTGCCTCCTGCAGCGTCACCTCTCCCTCCCCCCCACCAACCCTGCAAATAGCACCTCTGACCTTCTGTACAGGTGGGACATCGAAAGAGTCTAATTTGGGTATAATTAAAGGGAATATATATCCAAAAATAATTGTAATTCTCAGCAACTTTCCAATACACATTTTTTTTATCTATTAGGCAAAACTTTAATTTGGGTTTAACTCCCCTTTAACCATTAGCAGAAACTCCTATTTCTACCTTTATATTTATGCTTTAATTGTAGATATTTCATGCACTGCTCTGCACTCAACCCATTATCAATATATTTAAGACAGAGACATTTTGTGCTACTGCTACTGAAAATGCCTTACCCTTTAAACAAAACAGGGATTGTTTGTCATAATGGGTTGAGTGCAGAGGACTCTTGTATGTGACTATATGTATTTTGTGGTCACAGCCTCATTGCACCCCCGCCTAATGGTTTTAAAAACTAGTGGTGAGCACAACTTTCCCTTGTTTGTTATAGTTATACAGGAGCAGTGACCAGCTCCATGTTGTAGCTCCCACCTATAGTCAGGTGATCCCACTGGTGTCTAATAAAAGGGCAGCCAAGTTTGGGAGTTTTACTTTGAAAGCAGCAAGTAAGTTGCAGGTAAAACCAAGTCCCTTTGTAAAATGTATAATGAAGCAATAGAATTCTTAATGAATCAGATGAAAATTAAGTGTAGGACTGGCCAGATATGGGATGACTGTGACATAGTTGTTCAGCTTAAATATATTGCAATATATGGACAAACAATACCTGTTTTGTTTAAAGGGTAAGGCATTTTCAGTAGCAGTAGCACAAAATGTCTCTGTCTTAAATATATTGATAATGGGTTGAGTGCAGAGGACTCTTGTATTTGTCTATATGTATTTTGTGGTCACAGCCTCATTGCACCCCCGCCTAATGGTTTTTAAAAATTAGTGGTGAGCACAACTTTCCCTTGTTTGTTATATTTCATGCACTGCCACTTTAAATGTAATTATCTAGGCACTATCACTTTAAGTGATCCCCCCATAATGCCATGTGTATCTCGGCCTAAAAATAGGATCACAAGCTATGGGCTTTGAACGCTTGATAAAGGGCATTGACCTGAAACCTGAATAAATTTACTGCAGTTAATCTACTGACAGTAATTCTGCCTTTCTATTGGAATTTCTGCCGAGTCTCACATAGAAATAATAGGGGATTCAGTAGAGGCAGTTGCCCTGCCATTAGGCAATAGAGACTCACTTATTTGCCCATTGCCTGCCCTGTAGGGGGGAGTTCTCTGCCAATTACGTAGAATGGGATTTCCGTTCACAGAAAAAAAGCTTATCTAAATAGGCCATGCCCCCAATTCTCCCAGGTCACACTCATTATCCTTAATCATGCCTTAGATCAGCCCCAAACCCCATCCATTCGCCAACAAGCTCCGCCTTTTTTTAGGACCTGCAATACCTGACTGGTCCAGGGAACGGCCACACTCACCAACTCACTGAATACCTATAACATACACCTGTTGCCTGGCCGCCCCCATGGACTTACATCAGTTCTATTCACTTAAAGGAGAAGGAAAGCTATGGAGGCATTTTATTGGCAATAGATTAGCTGCAATAGTGCAAGCTATAACACTATATTTATTCTACAGAATGGTTTACCATACCTGATTAAACAGCTCTAGAAGCTCTCTGTTTGTTTAGGATAGCAGCTGCCATATTAGCTTGGTGTGAGATCACTTCCTGACTGAGTCTCTCCCTGCTCACTCATAGCTCTGGGCTCAGATTACAGCAGGGAGGGGAGGAGGGAGAGAGGAGCAAACTGAGCATGCTCAAGCCCTAGCCCTGGAGGTTTAAGCTGAAAACAGGAAGTCTGATACAGAAGCCCATGAGTACACAATAGAAGGAAAGAAATGTGCTGTTTCTTTTGACAGAGGACTCAGAGCAGCATTACTTTGAGGGTTTACTGGTGTATTTATATAGACCTTTCTGATAAAGCTTACCTACTTTTAACCTTTCCTTCTCCTTTAATCACATACCTTACTGGGGTAACTTCTTTAAGCCACAGGTTCATTCAGACTTTAGGGGTTCCTATGAGTAAACAGGCCACCCACAAAATGGAGTGATTTATTTTTACCTGCCCTTTCCTTTTAAGTAGGATCAAGTTCTGTAGCCGCTGTGTGTTAAATACCACTGAGATGTTTGCTCAATAAAGTCATTTTCATTAAATAAATACATTTTTATAATTTATACATAATGCAATCTCAGTACATCGACATATTTACATATTTACTTATTTACATATTTACATATTTGATATTGCTGAGATTTTAGCCATCGACATGTAACAAGGTTGGACCAGGCCACGAGACACCTGACCCAGACCCCACACCTCTTGTGCTGTCCTCTGACCTCCCCCTGGCCCCCGATCATGAAGATCAAAAAGTTTAAAACAGAGGTCTGCAAGTGACAAGTACTGGTATGGGACCTGTTATCCAGAATGCTCGGGACCTGGGGATTTCCGGATAACGAATCTTTCTGCAATCAAGTACAAGCGACTGTTTTATTATTACACAGAAAAAGGAAAATCAATTTTAAAGGAGACATTATGTGTAAAACAAAGAATGTGAGTTATACTCATTTAGATATATAAGAATGGTGCTTAAAAAAGTAGCGTTTCTGCAAAAACCCTAATAATGCCTCCCTTCCACTTCCTGCTCCCTGAATTCCCTTCCACTTCCTGCTCCCTGAATTCCCTTCCACTTCCTGCTCCCTGAATTCCCAGGCTGTGCTCTCAGCTCACTGCACTGTAGGACAGGAACCAATCAGCAGCTAGCAGGACCTGATAGGGAACTGAAGCCTGTCTGTGCTTGTGTGACTGCAGGGCTGTGATTGGCTGTCCCCCTCCTACTGTGCTTCTGGCAGGGACCGTTAGGACACACCCACCCCTCATTTGAAACACAGACAGGGACCAGAGAACATCTATAGGGAGCTCCAATAAAGATAATATTAATATTTAGCACCATGTAAAAGCAACACCATATATTACTTATAATTGCCTACACAATTAGGGTTTTTTCATTTATCCTACATGTCTCCTTTAAAAATATGGATAAAATGGAGTCTATGGGAGACGCCCATTCCCTAATTCAGAGCTTTCTGGATAACAGGTTTCCAGGTAACGGATCTCACACCTGTACTGGATATGAGTAGCTGGCATGTTACATCAAACTGATCATTCCAGCGTCCTTCATTCCTTATGGATCAACAGTTATTAGTGTCTTAGTCTTAAATGTAAATCAGTACAAGGCTTGTTGGGCCCCTCCACCTGCCCTTAGAATAAACCATTGGGCTGCTTATTTCTCAAGCAAATTCCATGTTCATCATAATGTAATTTAAAATAAGAAACAGTCATGATTTTGCAAACATAAATGGACAAAAAAAAAAAAGAAAACATCAATATCCTAAATAAAAAAAATAATCCTTACAACTGTCCAAATATTTACCCTTTAATTATGAAAAAGCAATTAATGAATATGAAATCTTAGTCTCATGGTGTTGCATTAAACACCAAGCGCACAATACTGCTCCTCTTAAAGGGATGGTTCACCTTTGAGTCAACTATTATTATGTTATAGAATGGCTAATTCTAAGCAACTTTTCAATTGGTCTTCAGTTTTTATAGTTTTTTAATTATTTGCCTTCTTCTGACTCTTTCCAGCTTTCAAATGGGGGTCACTGACCCCATCTAAAAAACAAATGCTCTGTAAGGTTACAAATGTATTGTTATTGCTACTTTTTATTCCTCCTCTTTCTATTCATGCCTCTCCTTTTCATATTCCAGTCTCTTATTTAAATCGGTGCATGGTTGCTAGGGGAATTTGGACCATAGCAACCAGAGCAGAAATTGCAAACTGGAGAGCTGCTGAATAAAAAGCTACATAAGTCAAAAACCACAAATAATAAAAAATGAAAACCAATTGCAAATTGTCTCAGAATATCCCTCTCTACATCATACTAACAGTTAACACAAAGGTAACCCATCCCTTTAAAGGGGTGGTTCACCTTTAAGAGTATGTTATAGAATGGCTACTTCTAAGCATCTTTTCAATTGGTCTTCAATTTTTATATATTTGAATTATTTGCCTTCTTTTTCAGGATGTGTTCCAGCTTTCAAACAGGGGTCACTGACCCCATCTAAAAAACAAATACTCTGTAAGGCTACAAATGTATTGTTATTGCTACTTTTTATTACTCCTCTTTCTATTCAGTCCTCTCCTATTCATATTCCAGTCTCTTATTCATCATCATACTAAATCGTGATACTAAAAGTTAAAGTTAATAAAGGTGAACTAGTGCCCTAGTCATTGCCAGCAATGTCTGTCCACTTAATGCCACCAAGCAGAGGGGGAGGGTAAAGGGAGAGTAGGACCCTCAGATTAAGGATTCGATATAGACAATTAGATTGGCTGATTCTGTGCCTCAGAGTTCTGTCCATTTCTGATGAACATGCGCCATCTAGTGGTTGGAAAGAATGTTATAAATTGAATTATTTTGGGAAGAGTAAATAATAAATATGAAAGTTTGTGATTTATTTACTACACGGTCTTTCTTGCCCTCCCCAGTGGGGAAACTACTAATTAATTCCAGCATTGATGCTGAATATGTCCAGGTCTCATGGAGAAGTCACATTTGAGACACTTGTTACACTAGGGGACCCAGTGGGGAACACTATGAAATGACAAATGAGCTCCCCAGACTGGCCTATAGAATCAGCATCACTGGATTACACTCCTGTATGTGTCTGTGTACTCATTTTATAGTCAGGTTTTTAAATGCTGTCTCTACATCATGTTAAAAGGGGGATTTAAAGGGATCCTGTCATCGGAAAACATGTTTTTTTCAAAACACATCAGTTAATAGTGTTACTCCAGCAGAATTCTGCACTGAAATCCATTTCTCAAAAGAGCAAACAGATTTTTTTTTAATTTTGAAATCTGACATGGGGCTAGACATTTTGTCAATTTCCCAGCTGCCCCCAAAATTTTCGGAGCCCCCCCCGCCTCCAAGCCCCACCCAGATCCCACCCACTCCACCATAGAAAGGCCACACAGACATCAGCGTTAAAAACGGTAAACACAAATATGTGATCAGGACCCTCTTATAACTTAAAAAAACATTGGTGGCCAGGGTCACACATTAACGTTTTTAAAAAAAATATTGGCGCCAGGGCCCCCCTACAAATTGAAAAAAAATCAGTAGTGGTCAGGGCCCCCTATAAGTTAAAAAAAAACATTGACACCAGGGCCCCCATAAAAGTTTTTTTTTAAAAAATAAACATTGGTGGTCAGGCCCCTCCTATAAGTTAAAAAAATCATTGGTGGGCAGGGTCCCCCTATAAATTAAAAAAAAAAAAACAGTGGCATCAGGGCCCCCAATAAAAATTTTTAAAGTTTTAAAAATTTGGTGTGATCATGTTTGGTGGCACCTTTTGCCCATTGAGTAAAGCAGCCCTGACTACTCACTACTTATGTTCTTTTTTCTCTCACCTCTTTAATCATCTCTCCAAGACTTCAGTGTTCCTTTCTTTGATATTTGTTGAAGCTGTGGACCCCCTCTTTTCAGGGCAGTACCCTAAATATTACAGCATAATTAATTACAAGCGAGTGCTTGTCTGAGCACTTTTGCACTTTCCATCGTTCCTGTCACACTGAGCAATAGAACTGATCAGGGCAACCTCAAGAGATGCTTCCTGCTTCAGTAAAATACACATTTGCAATTTGCTCTGGGGCCTCATCTGGGTCAACACTAAGATAAAATATGAGCAGCCAGAATGACGAAACAGAGCCACAGGCCATACAAAGGCTGGATGCTCCCCGCAGGCTGCCATGTTGGATTGGTTCATTATTGGATCATCTCAAGAACAGAAGAATGAGATAAAACATAATGCAGAGGTTTTCAGACTTTTTGGTGAAAGCCCCGTTTTGGATCAAGACCCCATGGCTTCTAACAATGTTGCAGACACTAATATATCTGTTTATTTGCAGTTCCACAAATAACAAGGGCATCATATATGTGTTGCCTACAAATCTTACAAATCTTGACCCTACATCTGGGCTTATGTCACTGCTGTAATGTCTTCAGTTCAAGAGAACCAGGTGTGTTACAATCTAATCTTATTAACAACATTTATTACAGTAATATCTCTGGAATCAGATGTCGGACTAAACCAACTCAGGAACCGGTTCCAATACCACCCGAGGAACCATAGTAACACATCATACCAGAAACCATTTGTGAAATAATCTCATGACCCAAGTATCTAACCAACCATGCAGGTCCGGACTGAGAATTAAAATAGGCCCTGGCATTTCAGGTACACAGAGGCCCAAACAGCCCCCACCAGCCCACTAAATACTGTATTTTTATGGCACCTTATAGCGGCCCCTCTGGCATTTGCCAGAACTCACAGATTGCCAGTCTGGGCCTGCAACCAGCTGTCTAGCCATCTCAGGATCAAAGTGTCTTACTATTCCATCTCACAAACGAATTGTTTAACTATCTTTGGAATAAGGCATATTGACATTCAGTCTCAGGAACAAAGTGTGTTATCAGGTACATTATCATATCATCATAGAACCAAATGTCTAATCATTGCCTCTCACAGTCTAATCATCCCATCTCAGTATCCCAGTGTCTGACTATATCATCTTAGGAACCAAGTATTCAACCATATCATCCCAAGACCCAAGTATCTAACCTACCCATCTCAGGAACCAAGTGTCTGCCTACAGTATATCAGCTCATGAACCAGATGTCTAAACATCTAATCTCAGGAACCAACTATCTAACCATCCCATCTCAGAATCCCAGTGTCTGACTATATCATCTCATGGTAACAGAGTAAGTTAGGTTGAAAAAAGACACATGTCCATCAAGTTCAACCTTTTAAGTCTATATATAACCTGCCTAACTGCCAGTTGATCCAGAGGAAGGCGAAAAACCCTCCAAACCCTCTGCAATTTGCCTCAGAGGGGGAAAAATTCCTTCCCAACTCCAAAATGGCAATGGGACCAGTCCCTGGATCAACTTGTACTATGAGCTATCTCCCATATCCCTGTATTCCCTCACTTGCTAAACACCATCCAACCCCTTCTTATACCTATCTAATGTATCAGCCTGTACCCCTGATTCACTTCCCAGCTCTCCCTGTAACACCCCTTTCCCTCCTCTAATCTCATTGGCTCCCTCCTGTCTGCTGGGAGAAGCTACTGGTGAATAAAGCATCCGACCCTTCCTTATACCTATCTAATGTATCAGCCTGTACCACTAATAATCTCAGGAACCAAGTACCTAACCATCCCATCTCAGAAGCCCAAGAGTCTAACCTAATGTCCAGATATATATTATATATCAGCTCATATTACAAAATGACAAATCATCTCAGAAACTGGGTGTACAACTTAATCATCCCAGGAACCAGGTCATAACTCGCATGCCCCCTAACTGCCTCCACAATTCCCCATCAATCTCTTGGTTACCTCCTCCCATCACTTGCTCACAATCCCTCCTGCCAGATGTTCCCCACTTTGTTGTGTCCTAGACAGTTGTCTTCTTTGCTACCCCTACTTCTGACAATGCTCATGAGCCAGGGGCAATTCCATATCATACTAGGGCCAAGGAACTACCTCATCATCCCATAAACAGAGTATTAACTTATGCCAGGAACTGGGGACATCATCTCTACAACCAGCCATGTATAGCTGTATCATCTCGAGTGAACCAGGTGCTCACCAAGGGAATCCTTATGAAGCTTCTACTTCTGCAGTTTACCTATGTTTTTTCTGTTTCAAGATGAAATTGAGACAACAGCACCACCTGCTGGCCACTTCTCCAACACAACCTGTGTACGACAGTGGTTTATTCTTTTTTTTTTTTCAATAATTTATGAAAAATGTTTTCACCTTTTTTATAGTAAAATCCACATTCAGGTTTAATTTGTTACTGTGCCAGGGGTCAGTCAATATAATTTCGTCCATTACTTGTATTTATGGCAGTCTTGTTAATATTCCAAACCACTACAAATTCAATGAAATCACTTTTTGGGACACTTTAACAAATTAAATACTTTCCTGTTTAATAAAAAATTCACCACAGACATTTCATTTTGCACATTACCTTCCTTTGTTTGTACTTCACAACTTGTTTTATTTCCTGTGTTTTCATTTTTAGTATGTAAAGCTCTGAGAGTCCCTAGAGAGGAAACATAATATACTGATTTAGCTACAATGTTATATGCACTGAGCAACACTACTGTTCCACTCAAACTCTGGATTATCAATGCTGCTGCCTATAGTAACAGTGAGATAATAGTCTCTGGGAAGGGAGTGTGACTGTGGGATAGCAGGTATAGTAGGGAGAGATGGTGCCTATAGTAACAGTGAGATAATAGTCTCTGGGAAGGGAGTGTGACTGTGGGATAGCAGGTATAGTAGGGAGAGATGGTGTCTATAGTAACAGTGGATAATAGTCTCTGGGAAGGGAGTGCGACTGTGGGATAGCAGGTATAGTAGGGAGAGATGGTGCCTATAGTAACAGTGGATAATAGTCTCTGGGAAGGGAGTGTGACTGTGGGATAGCAGGTATAGTAGGGAGAGATGGTGCCTATAGTAACAGTGGATAATAGTCTCTGGGAAGGAAGTGTGACTGTGGGATAGCAGGTATAGTAGGGAGAGATGGTGCCTATAGTAACAGTGGATAATAGTCTCTGGGAAGGAAGTGTGACTGTGGGATAGCAGGTATAGTAGGGAGAGATGGTGCCTATAGTAACAGTGGATAATAGTCTCTGGGAAGGGAGTGCGACTGTGGGATAGCAGGTATAGTAGGGAGAGATGGTGTCTATAGTAACAGTGGATAATAGTCTCTGGGAAGGGAGTGTAACTGTGGGATAGCAGGTATAGTAGGGAGAGATGGTGCCTATAGTAACAGTGGATAATAGTCTCTGGGAAGGGAGTGTGACTGTGGGATAGCAGGTATAGTAGGGAGAGATGGTGTCTATAGTAACAGTGGGATAATAGTCTCTGGGAAGGGAGTGTGACTGTGGGATAGCAGGTATAGTAGGGAGAGATGGTGTCTATAGTAACAGTGGATAATAGTCTCTGGGAAGGGAGTGTGACTGTGGGATAGCAGGTATAGTAGGGAGAGATGTGTCTATAGTAACAGTGGATAATAGTCTCTGGGAAGGGAGTGTGACTGTGGGATAGCAGGTATAGTAGGGAGAGATGGTGCCTATAGTAACAGTGGATAATAGTCTCTGGGAAGGGAGTGTGAATGTGGGATAGCAGGTATAGTAGGGAGAGATGGTGCCTATAGTAACAGTGGATAATAGTCTCTGGGAAGGGAGTGTGAATGTGGGATAGCAGGTATAGTAGGGAGAGATGGTGTCTATAGTAACAGTGGATAATAGTCTCTGGGAAGGGAGTGTGACTGTGGGATAGCAGGTATAGTAGGGAGAGATGGTGTCTATAGTAACAGTGGATAATAGTCTCTGGGAAGGGAGTGTGACTGTGGGATATCAGGTATAGTAGGGAGAGATGGTGCCTATAGTAACAGTGGATAATAGTCTCTGGGAAGGGAGTGTGACTGTGGGATAGCAGGTATAGTAGGGAGAGATGGTGTCTATAGTAACAGTGGATAATAGTCTCTGGGAAGGGAGTGTGACTGTGGGATATCAGGTATAGTAGGGAGAGATGGTGTCTATAGTAACAGTGGATAATAGTCTCTGGGAAGGGAGTGTGACTGTGGGATAGCAGGTATAGTAGGGAGAGATGGTGCCTATAGTAACAGTGGATAATAGTCTCTGGGAAGGGAGTGTGAATGTGGGATAGCAGGTATAGTAGGGAGAGATGGTGTCTATAGTAACAGTGGATAATAGTCTCTGGGAAGGGAGTGTGACTGTGGGATATCAGGTATAGTAGGGAGAGATGTGTCTATAGTAACAGTGGATAATAGTCTCTGGGAAGGGAGTGTGACTGTGGGATAGCAGGTATAGTAGGGAGAGATGGTGCCTATAGTAACAGTGGATAATAGTCTCTGGGAAGGGAGTGTGACTGTGGGATAGCAGGTATAGTAGGGAGAGATGGTGCCTATAGTAACAGTGGATAATAGTCTCTGGGAAGGGAGTGTGACTGTGGGATAGCAGGTATAGTAGGGAGAGATGGTGCCTATAGTAACAGTGGATAATAGTCTCTGGGAAGGAGTGTGACTGTGGGATAGCAGGTATAGTAGGGAGAGATGGTGCCTATAGTAACAGTGGATAATAGTCTCTGGGAAGGGAGTGTGACTGTGGGATAACAGGTATAGTAGGGAGAGATGGTGCCTATAGTAACAGTGAGATAATAGTCTCTGGGAAGGGAGTGTGACTGTGGGATAGCAGGTATAGTAAGGAGAGATGGTGCCTATAGTAACAGTGAGATAATAGTCTCTGGGAAGGGAGTGTGACTGTGGGATAGCAGGTATAGTAAGGAGAGATGGTGCCTATAGTAACAGTGGATAATAGTCTCTGGGAAGGGAGTGTGACTGTGGGATAGCAGGTATAGTAGGGAGATATGGTGCCTATAGTAACAGTGGATAATAGTCTTTGGGAAGGGAGTGTGACTGTGGGATAGCAGGTATAGTAGGGAGAGATGGTGCCTATAGTAACAGTGGATAATAGTCTCTGGGAAGGGAGTGTGACTGTGGGATAGCAGATATAGTAGGGAGAGATGGTGTCTATAGTAACAGTGTATAATAGTCTCTGGGAAGGGAGTGTGACTGTGGGATAGCAGGTATAGTAGGGAGAGATGGTGCCTATAGTAACAGTGGGATAATAGTCTCTGGGAAGGGAGTGTGACTGTGGGATAGCAGGTATAGTAGGGAGAGATGGTGTCTATAGTAACAGTGGGATAATAGTCTCTGGGAAGGGAGTGTGACTGTGGGATAGCAGGTATAGTAGGGAGAGATGGTGCCTATAGTAACAGTGGATAATAGTCTCTGGGAAGGGAGTGTGACTGTGGGATAGCAGGTATAGTAGGGAGAGATGGTGCCTATAGTAACAGTGGATAATAGTCTCTGGGAAGGGAGTGTGACTGTGGGATAGCAGGTATAGTAGGGAGAGATGGTGCCTATAGTAACAGTGGATAATAGTCTCTGGGAAGGGAGTGTGACTGTGGGATAACAGGTATAGTAGGGAGAGATGGTGTCTATAGTAACAGTGGATAATAGTCTCTGGGAAGGGAGTGTGACTGTGGGATAGCAGGTATAGTAGGGAGAGATGTGTCTATAGTAACAGTGGATAATAGTCTCTGGGAAGGGAGTGTGACTGTGGGATAGCAGGTATAGTAGGGAGAGATGGTGCCTATAGTAACAGTGGATAATAGTCTCTGGGAAGGGAGTGTGAATGTGGGATAGCAGGTATAGTAGGGAGAGATGGTGCCTATAGTAACAGTGGATAATAGTCTCTGGGAAGGGAGTGTGAATGTGGGATAGCAGGTATAGTAGGGAGAGATGGTGTCTATAGTAACAGTGGATAATAGTCTCTGGGAAGGGAGTGTGACTGTGGGATAGCAGGTATAGTAGGGAGAGATGGTGTCTATAGTAACAGTGGATAATAGTCTCTGGGAAGGGAGTGTGACTGTGGGATATCAGGTATAGTAGGGAGAGATGGTGCCTATAGTAACAGTGGATAATAGTCTCTGGGAAGGGAGTGTGACTGTGGGATAGCAGGTATAGTAGGGAGAGATGGTGTCTATAGTAACAGTGGATAATAGTCTCTGGGAAGGGAGTGTGACTGTGGGATATCAGGTATAGTAGGGAGAGATAGTGTCTATAGTAACAGTGGATAATAGTCTCTGGGAAGGGAGTGTGACTGTGGGATAGCAGGTATAGTAGGGAGAGATGGTGCCTATAGTAACAGTGGATAATAGTCTCTGGGAAGGGAGTGTGAATGTGGGATAGCAGGTATAGTAGGGAGAGATGGTGTCTATAGTAACAGTGGATAATAGTCTCTGGGAAGGGAGTGTGACTGTGGGATATCAGGTATAGTAGGGAGAGATGTGTCTATAGTAACAGTGGATAATAGTCTCTGGGAAGGGAGTGTGACTGTGGGATAGCAGGTATAGTAGGGAGAGATGGTGCCTATAGTAACAGTGGATAATAGTCTCTGGGAAGGGAGTGTGACTGTGGGATAGCAGGTATAGTAGGGAGAGATGGTGCCTATAGTAACAGTGGATAATAGTCTCTGGGAAGGGAGTGTGACTGTGGGATAGCAGGTATAGTAGGGAGAGATGGTGCCTATAGTAACAGTGGATAATAGTCTCTGGGAAGGGAGTGTGACTGTGGGATAGCAGGTATAGTAGGGAGAGATGGTGCCTATAGTAACAGTGGATAATAGTCTCTGGGAAGGGAGTGTGACTGTGGGATAACAGGTATAGTAGGGAGAGATGGTGCCTATAGTAACAGTGAGATAATAGTCTCTGGGAAGGGAGTGTGACTGTGGGATAGCAGGTATAGTAAGGAGAGATGGTGCCTATAGTAACAGTGAGATAATAGTCTCTGGGAAGGGAGTGTGACTGTGGGATAGCAGGTATAGTAAGGAGAGATGGTGCCTATAGTAACAGTGGATAATAGTCTCTGGGAAGGGAGTGTGACTGTGGGATAGCAGGTATAGTAGGGAGATATGGTGCCTATAGTAACAGTGGATAATAGTCTTTGGGAAGGGAGTGTGACTGTGGGATAGCAGGTATAGTAGGGAGAGATGGTGCCTATAGTAACAGTGGATAATAGTCTCTGGGAAGGGAGTGTGACTGTGGGATAGCAGATATAGTAGGGAGAGATGGTGTCTATAGTAACAGTGTATAATAGTCTCTGGGAAGGGAGTGTGACTGTGGGATAGCAGGTATAGTAGGGAGAGATGGTGCCTATAGTAACAGTGGGATAATAGTCTCTGGGAAGGGAGTGTGACTGTGGGATAGCAGGTATAGTAGGGAGAGATGGTGTCTATAGTAACAGTGGGATAATAGTCTCTGGGAAGGGAGTGTGACTGTGGGATAGCAGGTATAGTAGGGAGAGATGGTGCCTATAGTAACAGTGGATAATAGTCTCTGGGAAGGGAGTGTGACTGTGGGATAGCAGGTATAGTAGGGAGAGATGGTGCCTATAGTAACAGTGGATAATAGTCTCTGGGAAGGGAGTGTGACTGTGGGATAGCAGGTATAGTAGGGAGAGATGGTGCCTATAGTAACAGTGGATAATAGTCTCTGGGAAGGGAGTGTGACTGTGGGATAACAGGTATAGTAGGGAGAGATGGTGCCTATAGTAACAGTGAGATAATAGTCTCTGGGAAGGGAGTGTGACTGTGGGATAGCAGGTATAGTAGGGAGAGATGGTGCCTATAGTAACAGTGAGATAATAGTCTCTGGGAAGGGAGTGTGACTGTGGGATAGCAGGTATAGTAGGGAGAGATGGTGCCTATAGTAACAGTGAGATATGTTGAGATTGTGTAAGTGTGTAGTAGTTGTCATTAGGAAGAATGTGGGTTTGTAGGAAGAGCAGAGCAAGATGGCTGCAGCAGTAGGTGGCCTTTCCAGCGCC
This sequence comes from Xenopus laevis, assembly GCF_017654675.1. Classification (NCBI taxonomy): domain Eukaryota; kingdom Metazoa; phylum Chordata; class Amphibia; order Anura; family Pipidae; genus Xenopus; species Xenopus laevis. The sequence goes on from NC_054379.1 coordinate 6,717,785, forward strand.
GGATTTCAATGAGTGGTGCCCCTAGGCCGCGCGGTCCGACCAGACGGCCGCGCGGTCCTATTGCCCACCTCACCTCCCCTTCCCAGCGCGCCGGCGAAAAAACGCCGGTGCAGCTGCTGTAATTGAATGGGGACGGACACGTCCCCATAATGCGGCTGGGAGGCATGCCGCCCCTATTTTTTTGCCGCCCTAGGCCCGGGCCTATGCGGCCTTGCCGCAAATCTGGGCCTGGGCCTTTCAGACATGTTAGATGGTGTCTGTAGATGATGATGATGATGATGATGAAGGTCTGAGAAGGAGCCACTGAATTTATATAAATATTTGGGCCCCACACAGTCTGTTTGTCCCATAACTAAGGACAGCTCTATATTTTGGGCCCTGGTACATTGGTTCTATAACACGTATATAAGAAGTGCTGTTTAGTCCAGCAGGGTCCGGTCGGTACCAAAAAGGCCGGACCCTCATAATTAACCCGACATTATTTGTCCCACTGATTTGGTTCAGCCAAACATTTGCCGCATTACAAGTGAGTTCAGATTGGGGCTTGCGACAGATTTGATGTAAAAGTCACATTTTCCCACGAGAATCGTCTCTTGTTGTGGTTAGTGGAGGAAACCGGCTTGAGCAATACGAGACAAACTGGCGGTAAAGTCCTGCCAACCGCCAGCGCATGAAGCAAAACCCAAATGAACAGACACTGGGGCAAGTTCATGTCACGGACAGATTAACCTTTTGACCCCGACTGCAGAGGTCACGTGTAGGTCACATTAGAGAAACTGACCACAAACCTGCAACTGTCTGGAGCTTCTGGCTGTCAGTCTAATGTGGCAGAAATGCACATTTCTATTTCTAATAAAAATGCAGGTGTGAGGAATGGCTGAAAGTGATGGACTTCTAGTGTTTTGATTAAACAATAAAGTGATATTTTCATTAGAATTGCTCCTATGCAGGAGGGTTGCTCAGTGTTGGAGGAGGGGTCCAAGGGCCACCGTGGCTGTAATATCCTACACATGCCGTCTACGGTTGCCACCATTTTTACTCGGGGGAAACAGGCAGGGGGTGGGCCAGTGTCATTAGGGGGTGGGGCTGGTGATGTTGAGGGCGGGGCAGGTGACATTGGGGCGGGACTGTGATGTAAGGGCCGGGACTGATGACATGTCGATTCACTTCAGTGTCCTGTCCGGATTTCCTAATTTGGAAATTAGGTCGATAGTTATGTCACTGGATCAAGGGCATTTTGGGAAGACACCAGCAATGAAAATGTCCGTGGTCAAATTTAATTTTACTATTTTTTATAAATGAAGTTTTGTAAAGGACCTATACTGCCCCCCCCATATAACTATGGGCACTTTTGTAATTTAGATTTCAGATTAGCAGTTTTCTACTGCTAATATCACAAATCGGTAACAGGAAAGCTTAAATGGATTGTTCACCTGTGAGTTAACTGTTATGTATTATGTAGAGAGGGATATTCTGATACAATTTGTTTTATTATTTGTGTTTTTTGAGTTATTTAGCTTTTTATTCAGCAGCTCTCCAGTTTGTAATTTCAGCCATCTGGTTGCTAGGGGCCACATTCCTCTAGCAACCATGCATTGATTTGAATAAGAGACTGGAATATGAATAGGAGAGGCCTGAATAGAAAGAGGAGTAATAAAAAATAGCAATAACAATAAAGGAGTAGCCTTACAGAGTGTTTGTTTGTTTTAGATGGGGTCAGTGACCCCTATTTGAAAGAGTCAGAAGAAGAAGGCAAATAATTCAACAACTATATCAAAATAAATAATGAAGACTAATTGAAAAGTTGCTTAGAATTGGCTGGAGATCTTTAAGGATACACATATAATTTTTATTACTCCTCTTTCTATTCAGGCCTCTCCTATTCATATTCCAGTCTCTTATTCAAATCAGTGCATGGTTGCTAGGGGAATTTGGATCCTAGCAACTAGGCGGCTGAAACTGCAAACTGGAGAGCTGCTGAATAAAAAGCTAAAAAACTGAAAAACAACAAATAATAAAAAATGAAAAGCAATTGCAAATTGTCTCAGAATATCCCTCGCTACACCATACTAATAGTTAATTTAAAGGTGAACAACCCTTTTAATAGCGACCAATCAGTATAAACGTGTGTATTGTTTCCTCTTGTGAAAAGATAATATTCCATGTGAGACATTATAGCAGTAGAATGAGTGGGACTGGGGAAGAGAATTAACATTTTGTTTGTGAAGCTACAGAAAGAAAAGCAGTTTATCAGTGTCAGGCGGATGTGGTTAATTGTTCTGTGTAGCCAGAGATCTGACAGATAATAGCAAATGTCATGTGTTTTTTCCTCCTATGAAATCTGGGTTTTAGGGCCTTTTTGACTTATTTATGTTAATGCATAAAATATATGCGCTGTGTGAGATTATATTGGTACAAGATCCGTTATCAGGGAACCCGTTATCCGGAAAGCTTCCAATTACAGAAAGGCCGTCTCCCATAGACTCCATTATAATCAAATAGGGATGCACTGAATCCACTTTTTGGGATTCGGACGAATACCCGAATCCTTGGTGAATAGAACCAAATCTGAATTCTAATTTACATATGCAAATTAGGGGCAGGAAAGGAAAAAGTGGAAAAAAATTCTTCTTTTTGTGACAAAAAGTTTCATGATAAGATCTGTTATCAGGAATACCCCAGGTATTCTGGATAACAGATCCCATACCTGTACTAGATCCCAACTAAGATTTAATTAATCCTTATTGAAAGCAAAACCAGCCTATTGGCTTTATTTCATGTTTATATGATTCTCTAGTAGATTTAAGACACGAAAATCCAAATTACAGAAAGATCCGTTATCAGGAATACCCCAGGCCTTCTGGATAACAGATCCCATACCTGTACTTGATCCCAACTAAGCTGTAACTAATCCTTATTGAAAGCAAAACCAGCCTGTTGGGTTTATTTAATGTTTAAGGTATGATGAAGATGGAAAGTTGCGTTATCTGCAAAACCCCAGGTCCCAAGCATTCTGGATAGCAGGTCCCATATCTGCATAGGGAAAATATATGCCCCTGCAGTGTAATATAAGGAATTCCGGGACCATATAGGAAACAAAGCGGATCTGTCAAGTGTATTTATACAGATTATTCAAAGGTGATTTCTAAAAGCCTCACATTTTACAACAGGGAGCACATTCATTTTTTTTTAGACAAAGTTTAAGTGCACCACCCACATACGCAGTGATTTGCAGTTCAACAATAGTGGTCTAATTAGATTCGCAATTTACAACAAAAATTCAAAAGAGAAAAGTAAAACCTCCCCACTCTTTGATTTCTTTATACTTATTGAGAAAGCAGAATTTAGTACGTATGGGGGCTATTATCCAGAAATCTGCTATCCAGAAAGCTCCAAATTACGGAAAGGCCGTCTACCATAGACTCCATTTTATCCAAATAATCCACATTTTTTAAAAAAGTATTTCCTTTTTCTGTGTAATAATAAAACAGTCGCTTGTACTTGATCCCAACTAAGATTTAATTAATCCTTATTGGAGGCAAAACCAGCCTATTGGGTTTATTTAATGTTTATATGATTTTCTAGTAGACTTAAGTTATGGAGATCTAAATTATGGGAAGATCTGTTATCTGGAATACCCCAGGTATTCTGGATAACAGATCCCATACCTGTACTTGATCCCAACTAAGATATAATGAATCCTTATTGGAGGCAAATCCAGTCTATTGGGTTTATTTCATGTTTATATGATTTTCTAGTAGACTTAAGGTATGAATTACAGAAAGATCTGGAAAGCCCCAGGTCCTGAGCATTCTGGATAACAGATCCCATACCTGTAGATACTTTCAGTGAGACGTGTGACACGAATGACATCACTAAGCACTAAGGTGGCTGATAAAATAGCAAAAGGACAAAGATGGTATTACACATTTTATCAGCAATGCATTTACAGATAAATTTGTAATAGATAGTCCTCTGCCCCAGCCGCATCCCCAATTCGCCCCCAAACTCCTCTCCCAGCTCCCCCTCTAGAGCACAAACACCCACCCTACTCATGAAAGTCCCTGCAGTCCACCTGGTGATGTCATAAATCCACTCCATGGGGCAAATTCACTAAGATTCGTAGTTGCGCCAGGCGTAGTTTCGCCAGCGATCCGCAAATTCACTAAAATCCGAAGTTGCGCACAGGGGTATCGTAAGGTTGCAAAGTTGCACTAGCGTTGATTCGCTAAGTGAAGCGAAGTTACGCTAGCGAAGTTTAATTTGCATACGGCGCCAAATTCAAATTTCAATGGAGGAATACGTAGAATCACTACAAATGCCTGGGAAACCTTCAAAACATCAAATAAATTTTTATTTTGCCCTACACATGTGCCCACTGTATAGTTAAGTTGCCATGAGTCAGGAAATGTAGGGGGGAAGGAGGGGAGCCCCAAAAATTTTTTCGATCTTTTTCAGCCTATCACCCATAATACAGAAAACACGCCAGCGTTTTTTGGGAATTAGAAAAAATTTTAACTTTTTTTGGAAGCAATCCCTATCTACTCTATTGCGCTTCGCCTGGTCTGAGGTGGCGAAGGAAGTCTAGCGTAAAAGGTAGCGTTCAGTACACTGCGCGCGTTAGTGAATTTGCGTAGTTACGTCCGTAGCGAAAATTCGCCAGGCGTAAGGGTGCGAAGTAACACTAGCGAATCTACTCCAGCTTTCGTTAGTGAATTTGCGAAGTAATGAAAATGCCCAACGCTAGCTTCGGCGCTTCGGCGCTTAGTGAATTTGCCCCTATTTGTTTCATGACTTACATCACAGACACGCCCCTCTCCCAGCGACAAATCGCCTCTTCTTCAGGCGACTAATCTCCCCACAATTCTTTCCCGGCGGCTAGAAGGAAAGGCCTCTTCTTCGGGGAGATTAGTCGCTCGAAGATTAGTCTAGAAAATACAAGATTAAATATAGTTCCAAAAACCTGATGATTTACTGTGTTCGCTCACACAAACAAACGTATAACGTTAACCACACTAAAACCACAACTGCCAAACTGAGGACATGATGAGTCTCTTTTAAACTGTCCCACTCCACAAAGTCACTATATATACTGTATATATATATACAAATACAAGAGGTCCTCTGCACTCAACCCAATTGATAATGGGTTGAGTGCAGAGGACTCTTGTATTTGTCTATATGTATTTTGTGGTCACAGCACAACTTTTCCATTGTTTGTTATATATATGTATGTTATATATATGTATGTTATATATATCTCAGAAGCAGATTGTTGGAAGACCCAAACAATGCTAAACATATTCATGGGCACATGCTGGAAATGTGAAACGTGAAAATGGCAACAACATATTGATAATATCTAGTAATTACCAGAATGTGACCTTTAATTTATTATACTACTTACTAACAGGAAACTAACACACATAATGAAACTTCCTAATAATTGCAACTGTACCAAAGTCCATAACCCACATACTAACGTACGGAACAGAAATATAGGCCTGATAAGATAACTGAGAGTATTGGAAAGAAAACCAGAAACATACAAAGTTTGGAAGCCTTCCGTGTGTTCTTCAGCCATTAACAGCCAACTATCTCTTTGGGTTGAGTCCAAGGAATGCCACCAGGACTTTCTACATGGACTCAAATGCTTCCCTTAGGTTCAGTGGAACCACAAAGTCTTTTTGGGACGGAAGGAAGGGACTAGGTCAAGGGTCGGATGCCCCCAGATCTGTCCATATACCCTTTCACTTTCTAGAAAACAACTTTGTTCCTGAAATTCATAACCAGGAAAGGACATTTTGAAGGAATGCAAATGATTCTTCTTAGAAATAAACTGTGTGGGTGCTACGGCTTATTCTATTGATGCAGCTATATAATTAAAGTAGCCCCGAGTAGCCTGATAAGTTATCAGCACATATGTTCAAGCCTGAATGGTAAATGTGTAGGTGAGGATAGACGGGGTATTCATACTACTTGGCACCGGAGCAAGGCAGGTGTTCTCTGAAGCAGCAGACACTATAATTGCCCAGGAGAAGAAGCTTGTTAATGGCACTGTAAAGCAATGTTGGCACCTTCTGAAAAACAAGTATGTTAAACTATAGAATAACAAGATTCCTTTGGTAGCGAGCGTCAATCATTAAAAAGCTCTTATCCACAGAAATGAAACTAGGAAGTGGGTAGAAAAACAGCCCCTGGGCATCTTTCCATGACTCACAGTTGGCAAATAAAACGAATGCGTGAGCCAGTTGGTTCTGCAGGAGGTTAATCTACAGTGGATTGTGGGAGATGAACCTAAAGGCTTTTCACTTTATTGGCAGAAGAGAATATCTTGATTCCCCCCAGCTGGCAAACATTCCGCCAGCCTTTGTCAATACGCCACGGCTATTAGTGTAAATTAGTTTAGTCTTTCGTAGAGCTGCTTAATGAAGGTTGTGCTACACCAAGATGTCTGTGCAACTGTATCACAGCCAAGACAAAGACAAGGCAACCTACCTCAACCTGTTATACTGGGACCTGGAACAAAATCATTTTAGGGTCCATCACAATCAGGGTCAGACTAGAGGGGTCAGGGCCCACCAGGGCTGACACATTAGGGCTCCCACACCCCCAAGGGCCCCTTCACCCCCCCAAGGGCCCCCAACTATTTTTTTAGGAACTTCTATCTACTCTATTGCACTTTGCCTGGTCTGAGGTGGCGAAGGCTAGTCTGGTGCAAGAAGTAACGTTCAGTAAAATCCGCATCTTAGTCAATTTGTGTAGTTACATCCATTCGCCAGAGCGCAAATTCAAAGGCGTTAGGAAGCGAAGTACCGCTAGTCTATCTCCTTCGCTAGCGAAGTTACGCCAGCGGGCGTTATTAAATTGGCAAAGTGGCGAATTTTCGCCCTCGTTAGTCGCTTCGCCATTTAGTAAATTTGCCCCCTAGGGAGAGTTTAGATGTTTGGCTATTGGCCTGAATAAATGGAACAATGCTCTTTGGTCTTCCTCTTAAAGGGATACTGTCATGGGAAAAAAAAAAATCAAAATGAATCAGTTAATAGTGCTGCTCCAGCAGAATTCTGCACTGAAATCCATTTCTCAAAAGAGCAAACAGATTTTTTTATATTCAATTTTGAAATCTGACATGGGGCTAGACATGTTGTCAATTTCCCAGCTGCCCCATGTCATGTGACTTGTGCCTGCACTTCAGGAGAGAAATGCTTTCTGGCAGGCTGCTGTTTTTCCTTCTCAATGTAACTGAATGTGTCTCAGTGGGACATGGGTTTTTCTATTGAGTGTTGTTCTTAGATCTACCAGGCAGCTGTTATCTTGTGTTAGGGAGCTGCTATCTGGTTACCTTCCCATTGTTCTTTTGTTTGGCTGCTGGGGGAGAAAAGGGAGGGGTGATATCACTCCAACTTGCAGTACAGCAGTAAAGAGTGATTGAAGTTTATCAGAGCACAAGTCACATGACCAGGGGCAGCTGGGAAATTGACAATATGTCTAGCCCCATGTCAGATTTCAAAATTGAATTTAAAAAATCTGTTTGCTCTTTTGAGAAATGGATTTCAGTGCAGAATTCTGCTGGAGCAGCTCTATTAACTGATTCATTTTGAAAAAAATTTTTATTCCCATGACAGTATCCCTTTAACCTACTGACCCATTGGCCAATCAGTTGGCTTGGATTGGGCCCAGGATAATATTGTTACCATTGGAAGGTTTCAAAAACATTGCCTTTGACCAGGTGTTTTACATTATATCAAGGGTTTAAAGAATATTTAATTCCCTCTTTTCTATATTGTTCTAATAGGGCGTGAATCAATTCAAATTCATTATCTCCTTTAATAGGAACAGCTGTGTAATCATATTTAGAAAGTTATTGAACCAACAAGTACTGAAAAATATCAAGTAATTACCTGTTGCGAAGTGAGACTAAATCATCTCCTAGTGTATTTAATAGAAAGCTAATGACTAAGGGCCTGGCAGAGCTGAATATAATTACACACCCACATCCAATTAATGCCGGCAGAAGGTTCGTTTAAACAAACATAGTACAAAACTCCTTGACGGTGGCGAAATGTGCACAATTGCGTTGAACTCCTGAACTTGGTTTTGGGAACATTGTATAACAATCACATTGCACAACAAATGTAATATTTATGGCAAATATTCTCAAGTGCTTTTCTTAAAGGTTTCAACTGAACAAAGAAAAAATTCAGAGTCTGTTGTCTCAAAGCTTTGCCACGGTTACACCAGGACAAATCATTCAAGGAACCCGTTTCTTGGTTCTGTGTGGCCAACTGTAATACAGGTGCTGGGGGAACACTAGTGCCTCTACCTGCAGGAGTCCAACAGGTCCCCAACTGGGCAATGAATAACAATATGGTGGGGGTTGTAACTATAAGGAACCTCTAAGTTAAGGAGGTGATTCACCTTCAGCTCAACTTTTACTATGTTATAGAAAAGCTAATTCTTAGCAATGTTCAACTGGTCTTTGTTTTTTTAATAGTTTTTTTTAATATTGTGCCTTCTTCTTCTTCTAACCAGCTTTCATGTGGGGTTCACTGCCCTTGCAGCCCTTAAACTATTGCTCAGAGAGACTACAATATTATTCTTAATTTATAACAAGGTAACAGATAAAGGAACATATTGGTGTGTGAGTCATAGCTCCAAGTAGATCAGTAATAACTAACTTCTAGCTGGAATTTAAGGGATCTGTAGCAAACCCCAAATATCACCTTAATTGCCCTTCTGACTGAGCCTCCCCCCACCAAAGCTCTAGGCCCCCCTATCACAATTTGTGAGCCACTGCTTTTGGGGAAGGTCTTCCTAAAGGTCTTTTACAATGAGGGCTAGTTGACTTGGGGGACATTTCCAAGGTTCCTTAGGTTCCAATACTTCTCAAGTTTTTGCTTGAGGCTTCACTCCTTGCTCTAACTTCAAGGCAACACCAAGTCACTATGTGACCCAGGCCTAGTTGAATAGGGTAGCATAAGTGAGTATTTCCAAGAATGTCCTTAGGTTCCAATGCTCCTCAAGCTTTTGTTTGAGGCAGCTTCACTCCTTGCACTTACTTCAAGGCAACTTTAATAGGCCAACACTAAGTCACTGTGTGACCCAGGCCTAGTTGAATAGGGTAGCATAAGGGAGTATTTCCAAGAATGTCCTTAGGTTCCAATGCTCCTCAAGCTTTTGTTTGAGGCAGCTTCTCTCCTTGCACTAACTTCAAGGAACCTTTAATAGGCCAACACTAAGTCACTGTGGGACCCAGGCCGAGTTGAATAGGGATCATAAGGGAGCATTTCCAAGAATGCCCTTAGGTTCCAATGCTCCTCAAGCTTTTGTCTGAGGCTGCTTCACTGCTTGGACTAACTTCAATACAACTTTAATAAGCCAACACTAAGTCACTGTGAGACCCAACATGAACTGCTAGTTACAGGTCCTACATCTATTTTTTTTTAGGTCTGAAAACCTCCGACACAGGATATATGTAAAACCATATACACAATTTTCGATCCATTGGACTCTAGATTAGAGCTGGTAACACATGCCATGGAGTGTCTTTTGCACAGGCCAAATAATATAGTTAGCGCAGAAAACTCCTTATGTAATTAATACAAGCAACTGCCAAACTGCATTATCATAGCACAAAAGTATTTGTTAGCATTAAACCTCATTAGTCTGATTAAGCACACAGAAAATGAAGCATAACAAAATATTGACATTGACAGGAATTTGTGGAAATAAATTAACCATTGTCGTGGGTAGACATTACAGGGAATAACAGTTGTCTCCTAGGAGCCAGTTAAAACACATCAAAGCCCCAAGTCAGGTTGGCGCAGTCTACGGAACTTCAGAAGGTATATATAAATATCATCAGTGAAATAACACTCTCAACTGAATGATGTTTTTAGCCCTGGGATATAGTAATGGAGCTCATAAGCTTCTCACCATATTCATGATATCATTCCCTTCTTCCTTGGACACCCATAGTAAATGCAGCCTTTTCATTCACTGATGTTCAAATGTGGAGTCCTTCATCTTGTGGTCAGTTTGCTCACCTCAAATAAATGCTTTTCATATATTAAATGGGGAATAACTTGATTAAATAGTACATCATATGGACAACTATACATAGATACCCCTTCCAATAATTGGAATCGGCCTTTTAATCCACATTCGTCATTCTCATACCAGATGCCACCGCATCATAGGATTGACAATTCCTTCTTTTGGGAAATATCCTGCCTTGTTTCAGCAGGATAATAACCCAATGCACAAATTGAGGTCCATATGAAATGGGTTTGCTGAGATGGAAGAGGAAGAACTTGACTGGCCAGCACAGAGTCCTCAACTCAACCCAACTCAACTCAACTCCCAGGATAAATTGGAACAGGCTGTTGCTCATCCTTTAAGATATCAATGGAAGCAAATCCCACCAGCAATGTTTCAACATCTAGTGGAAATCCGTCCCAAAAGATTAGAAATGGAGGGTCAGCTTCATGTTACTCCTCTTGGTTTTTGAATGAGATGTTGGTCAGGGAAGTGGCCTCATACTTTTGCCCGTATTGACTATATTGAACTACAAAATGCTTTTAGTATTGTTATTTCTATTGCTACATTGTATGCAGTGCTTGAGATAAATGTTAATAATCACTGAATGGGTTATTGTAATCAAAAAGGAAAAAAAATGTTTTCTGGTGCCTAAAATCAATTTGTAATTTAGTAATGTTGTGTCGTTTTGGGGAAATATTGATTTACACAAACCTGCTTATTGTGTAACAGTCACACTTTCTCGCACTCTCTCACACTGAGACAGGGGAAAATCTATATACCAGGTCTCAGACAGACAGCCAGTTGTTATAGCAGAGACCTGCACACTGTTATATGGACTGGGGTTGAGTCCCCTTCTCTAGACCCAGATGGAATGGCCTAGTGTATTTAACTTCCCACTGAATGTCATACAGTGTTTTGTCCACAAAGGCTCATGTAAAGTGAAGAGTGAATGTTTTTACCAGGCATCTATTCCGCAATTAGCCATCTACAATTTTTTTTCCGCAAAAGTGCCTAGGTTCCAGTGATTCTCAAGCTTTTGTTTGAGGCACCTTCACTCCTTGCTCTAACCTCAAGGCAACTTTAATCGACCAACAGTTAAGTCACTGTGTGACCCAGGCCTAGTTGAAAAGGGGAGCATTTCCAAGAATGTGCTTAAGTTCCAATGATCCTCAAGCCGGAAAAAAAAATCACAGGAAGAAAAAACACCCATTGACTTTAATGCAGGAGTGTCCAAAAGGTAGATGGAGATCTATCAGTAAACCTTTAGCTGGGGATCAGTAGATCTCAAGACACTGTCAACAAACAACTTGTCTAAATTGCCCTCCTGTTTCATGCTTTTCATTCAGATATTTATTATGTTAAGGTTACATAATAAATAGTTGTTTGATTAATAAAGCAATATATATATTTTCTCATGAATTAATATTATAAGTAATATTTTCCATGGAACAGAATGCTAACAATACTTTTATGGATGTACATCTTAATGGAACAACATTACTAAAAGTAGACCTTGCATTAGAAAAGTATGGGCACTCCTGCTTTAATGCACTTGGACAAACAGTCACCAAGACAAAAAAGTCACTAAGACAAAAAAGTCACTAAGACAAAAAAGTCGCCAAGACAAAGAATTCAGCACAAGAAAAAAACGCCCCATTGACTTAAATTCATTTGGGAGTGAGAAAAAAAAGTTGCAAACATAACAAACTCACGCATCAAAAAATCTGTTGTGTGTTGACTTCGCAAATTTTTTGCCAGTTTGAAAATTTTTCAACGGGTCAGATTATCTCATCATTACTCATTTACAATTCCAAGTGCCAAGAGCTAACATTGACCCAAAATTGAGACGCCATTCACAAAGGGGCTTGTCCCCATACCTTCTTCTTGTAACCAGTGCCAACTTGTCAGTCTAGGCTGCTCTGATGAGCATTGATACAAGGGAACCTTGGAATTACCGCCAGCTTGGATGAGTTGGTATCTCCAGGCTTCCCCAAAAGGTTTGCACCAATAGGAGACTTGTGGCAAGCAAATCAAACACTATTTCAGACACTTTCATTATTAGCACTGAAAGTGGCATCAACCCTTGGTTGCTATTAGTTACCAGGAACAACGTGTCCACCTGTTTTTACTAGGGATTTACCAGATCCAGGTTTCTGTTTGAGATTCAGCCGAATCCGAAACAAAGTTTAGGTGGAGTCCAAACCCCTAAAGGAGAAGGAAAGGTCTATTTAATTGGGGTGCCAAAAGGAAGGCATCCCCAAGTGATTGTATATACTGTACTTACGTCACACCCCAGGTTGGTGCTCCTATCAGGAGAAAAACTGCACTGGTCCAGGGGTTCTTCCAGCGAGCATCATGGAGCGATTCCCTTCCTTCTTTCTTCAAATTTCCCGGGGCAGACGCATGCGCAGTAGAACTAAATAGACCTCTTCATTAAAGTTTGACTTTTCTCGTTACTGCGAAGAAAGAAGAAGTTGGAAGCTGATCACTCCATGGTTCACACTGGAATAACCCGGACCGGTGCATTTTTCTCCTGATAGGAGCATTGGACTGGTGTGAGGCAGGGTCAGACTGGGCCGATGGAATACCTGGAGAAACCCTGGCGGGCCCCCGCCGGCCCAGACTTGCTCCCTAATCAGCTGGCGTGCAGATTGGAGGTCAGGAGGGGGTCCCCGGTGACTGCCAAGATGGACCAGTGGGCCCGGGAATGCGCCAGTCTGACCATCACTTGGGGTGCCTAACTTTTAGCACCCCCAATTAAAAAGGCCTTTCCTTCTCATTTAAGGTCAAGTGAATTTCATGCTCTGGACAAAAGAACTTGGCAATTTATTATTCCCACATGTAAATAAGGTTTCAGATTTGGCTCAGTATTCATCTGGATCTTTTCTGGAGGATTAGATATGATAATGGTTTTGGAGCACCTCTACTTTCCCCGTTAGCTTCTCGCATGAAGTCCAGTTCCTTGCACAGCCTTTAACTAAAATGGAGAAAATGAAATGGAGCCCCACAACATCTATTGGTTATTTAAGAGCAATCATTTTTATTAATTCACATTAAAACAGCGCACAGAGTGTGTCACCTGACGCGTTTCGGGCGTTTTCCGCCCTTAATCATAGGCTTTCAGAAAAAAAAACGCTTCTGTCCAATTATCTCTGCTGACAAATGGACCACAAATATTTGCCGGACCTGATAAATCCCAACAAGGCAACAGTGTATGGGCTCCTGGCCTCCTGGGCTCCTGGCCTCCTGGGCTCCTGGCCTCCTGGGCTCCTGGCCGGCCTCACACGGACACTTGTTCATTTAGCGATTCGTGTTCTGAACCACGATCTGCCGGGAACTTCACAGAGGAGGAATTGGCAGGAGCACAGGGCTCGATTGTTTCTCCCCCCAGTGATGGAGATAAGGTCACTAGTCGCATTCTAATGGCTGCCAACAGCCCCTGTCAATGTATTTCCTTCTGTGCTCCATCTTTATCAGCATCATCACAATCACTTTGGACACCCATGTCCTTACAGGAAAACACTCAACCCCCCAACCGAAAAAAAAAAAATCAATTGCATTTCAGGAGTTTTCTCCGTAATGGGGAACTTCAGGGGCTGAGTTACCACTGTTGTTTTTGCTCAAAAATGTACACAATTTGTTATCTGCATTGGCCCATTCCTTAAAGGACAAGGGAAATTAAACTAAAGAAGTAGGTAGAAATGTTGTACATGATGTTTTGTGCTTCTGTACCAGCCCAAGGCAACCACAGCCCTTTAGCAGTAAAGATCTGTGTCTCTAAAGATGCCCCAGTAGCTCCCCATCTTCTTTTCTGCTGATTCACTGCACATGCTCTGTGCTGCTGTCACTTACTGAGCTTAGGGACCCACTCACAATATACAGTACACATAGAATAGAAATGTCACAATATAAGGCTGATTAGTAATTAATACACATAATTACTACATGGCAGCACAGAAACCAGTGCAATTAGCATCAGAATTGAATAATCAGCAAACCTGTAGCATCAGCTTATATTACAGCCAGGGAAGCTCATTTTCTGCTGGATAATTAGTGACGAGCCCTAAGCTTAGCTTCTCAACAGCCAATCAGAGCCCACTGAGCATGTGAGTGTCACAGACACTTTCCAAGATGGTGACCCCCTGTGACAAGTTTGAAGTCCTGGATCATTGCTGCTATTGACAAGCTCAAACTTTAGCCTCGTGCAATAAGTTCACTATATAAAATATGCTATTTTTAGCCACATTAATTTTTAGGCTTTAGTTTTAACCTACTGCATGTGTAGGGGCCAATAAATAACAAAATGATGATTCTCAGTGGAGCTTTTAAGCGTTTCAGGGGCCATAAGAATCCCTTTTAGGGCTACATGTGGCCTCTGGACCCCTGCTTGTATAATTCTAAGGACAACGTTTGAGTCACATAGCAACACATAGCAACCAATCAGATATGGGTGCTCCACCCCCTAGGGGCTTCCCAGTAAAAGATTGGACAGTCGGTGGCCACCAGCAGATTCGTGAGCAGCTCCATGTGAAGCAGAAAACTGAACACATATAATAACAAAGGCTTATCAGAGAGAACGAGATTATTAGACTTTAATAAAGCTTCAAAATACATTTATGTATTAATCGCTTTCCATACAGTGATAATATCAAGCGTAATTCAGAGTGTCATTTCTGAAACCTTTATTATGAGGATTAATATCAGTCTGAATATATGGCTAGCGTACAATGCCCATACTATATACACACACAGCGCGAATAAAATAAAAATCAGAATTCAAGTGTGATTAACCCTTCAAGCGCCATCAACATTAGCTCCACCCACCAGGAACGATGCTGCTCACTTCAACCAGTTTATTGTACAATAAAGTCATGTGTTTGGTTCAAAATTAAAGGATCTTCGTAGTGTTGGGGGGGAGGCATTTTAAACTGAGAACTGGAACCGGAACGAACTTTTAAAGGGAAAGCAGACCCTCAATATATTTACAGCTAGGAAATAAAAACAGGATACAATTCCAGAGAGATTAGCAGTCTGACCTTTGAGCATGATATACAGGTATGGGACCTGTTATCCAGAATGCTCAGGACCTGGGGCTTGCTGAATAATGGACCTTTCCGTAATTTGGATCTTCTTACCTTAAGTCTACTAGAAAATCATATAAACATGAAATAAACCCAATAGGCTGGTTTTGCCTCCAATAAGGATTAATTATATCTTAGTTGGGATCAAGTACAAGATACTGTTTTATTATTACACAGAAAAAGGAAATCAGTTTTAAAAATTTGGATTATTTGATTATAACAGAGTCTATGGGAGGCGGCCTTTCCGTAACTCTTTCTGGATAACGGGTTTCCAGATAACGGATCCCATACCTATACAATATATGAAGACATTTTTATGGCTAACTTGCTATTGTATAATTTAATGTATTGATGTGCGGGGAGGAGAGGTTATCGGTACACATTTGAAGAACTGAGATTTTCCTCTGCTGATCGGTTACATGTAGTGTTTCTCTGCCAGTGGATTTCATTCTCAAGAGGAACATCACATGTTTAGGGTCACAAGTGGAGAAAGACGGGCTATTGATGTCATTAACAGATGCATGGGGAGCCAGTGGATTTTTTTAAAGGGGAAGTACAATTTAAATCACTGTGGTGGGGGGCAAGTTGTTAGGCACTTTCAGTAATTGTAGAAGCCTAATCCAGACCGATGCTTCAGTTCTTCCAAAAATGTACCCGTCTATTGCATCTCTAGACTTCTCAGCATTGCCCCCCATACCCTATCCATTCCCCCCGCATCCCCTACCCTGCCCCAGGCTGAAGAACTACAACCAATGGGAGGGTGCCTAACAACTTAGCTCCTCCCCCAGCATCAGTATTGGTTATAAGGGAGGCACAAAACAACCAGGTCCTCCGTCCAAATACAGATTCAAACCGGTGATCACCAGCAACCAATCAGGTATATTTTTAAATAAGTGACCGGTAAACGTGAGCAGCTGATTGGCTGCTAGACCCTGCACAAGCTTTGTGACTTTTAATACTTGCCCAAAAGCATCCAAATGGTCCATGTGTCCATTATATGAAATACCGGCAGACAATTAATTAAGAATTAAAGGGAAACTAACTCAATTATTTTTTGACTATTTTGTCAATTAACCCATTTCAATCATTTTTCTAAAATGAACTCCCTTTAAGATACTGGGGGTCATTTATAAAGTTGGTGCAGTACATAGTTTTTTCCTGAATGCAAATATATTGCACCGATGTGCCCGTCTTTCCGTTTTTTGCGAATTGGCATTGAGAATAAACTTTCACCAACGGCTTGCAAATGGGACGGGACATTCGCAGTGAAATATATTCACTGTGTGAACCAATCTGCCCTTTTTCTCTGTCTGGGCGGGAGCTATATACAGGGTTGGACTGGGCCATCGGGATACAGGGAGAAAACCCAGTTGCCCCGCCAATCCAGACCTGCTCCCCGCTCTGGGTGCTGCACCCTTACCCCCACTCCGGCCCAATTGTGACCGCACCAAGATAAAATAAAATTGGGGGGCAGAAACAAGGGGAGGCCCAGGGGAGTGGGCCCCTGAGGCAGCAGCCCGGACCCCCCTGTCTGACGCTGGCTTAGGCAGGAAGTCTCTCCTGATACTTTTCTGATCAGTTCTATCACTGCTGGCACTTTGGACAACAGAATTGAGCAGAGAAGCATCCTGAAATGCTCAGAAGAGCAATATTATTGTAGGGGCCCCTATGGGTTAATCTGCCCTGCAGCTTTAAGGCCCCCACCTTTTTCTTAGAGTGATCTGCCAGGAGAGAATGACACTCCCCTGCTACACTGCTATATAGTGTGTGTAGGGAGTGGCCACTTCCTCTTTGGCCTGTGGATGGTGATCCAGCTGGGTGTGCTCAGGGGAGCCTGGGTACAGTTAGGCCCAGAAAGGCCCATGTGCTTTGGAGAAGAAGTCGGGGACCAGGTAACCCCGTGAATGAGGAATAGTTGCACTAGGGCAGACTTGTTATAGTCTCTCTAGGAGAGAAAGGCAGAGAGAGAAAGAGCAGCTGAAGCTCCAACAAGGATTTGCAGTAAGGGAGGAGCTTCCCAGAGGCTCTGTGTGTTGCCTCCAGTCAGGGACCTCAGTGAAGAGGGACTGTAGGGTGTTACATTATCATTTTACATTGTAAGTGTTCCCTTTAAAGGAGAAGGAAAGGCTAAAAGTAAGTAATCTTTATCAGAAAGGTCTATATAAATACATCAGTAAACCCTCAAAGTAGTGCTGCTCTGAGTCCTCTGTCAAAAGAAACATCACATTTCTTTCCTTCTATTGTGTACTCATGGGCTTCTGTATCAGACTTCCTGTTTTCAGCTTAAACCTCCAGGGCTAAGGCTTGAGCATGCTCAGTTTGCTCCTCTCACTTTTCTGCTCCCTGCTGTAATCTGAGCCCAGAGCTATGAGTGAGCAGGGGGAGACTCGGGCAGGAAGTGATGTCACATCAATATAGCTTGCACTATTGTGGCTAATCTATTGCCAATAAAATGCCTCCGTAGCTTTCCTTCTCCTTTAAGGTCCATATAAGAGTCTACGGCAGATACAGACATCGCTGCTGTGTTTATAGACAATCAACTCCACCACGTTCTACAACAAAAAAGAAAATACAGCTTTTTTTTTTTAATCAGAATAAGCTTGTTTTATTTTCCTATACTTTTCTTTATGCTAAATGCAGGATACATTATAAAGCACTTAAATACAAAGTGATAATGTCCCTTTACATTTCAGCCTGGGGATATTTCTCTAAGCCGTAACACAATGATTTGCAAAACTCAAAGTATAATTAATTCCATTCATGCATTTCTCTTTTATACCCATGTAACAATGGAGTTGTTTGTGGGTTACGGGTACAAAAATGGCACTTTTCTGCGCACTGCTATAAAACCACGTGCAGAAAGTATAAGACAATGTGGAATTGTAGGTGGCTGATGTGCGGGTGCACCAGTGCGGAGAACACTGAGGGGTACATAGTAACGCAGACAGTTATGTATGTTATTTATATATATATATATATATATATATATATATATATATATATATATTGATTTGCTTTTCTGAAGGGAAGACAAGGGAGAGAATCACAATAGGTCTGAAAGGAGAGTTAAATATATATATATATATATTTGTTTTTTAGGGGCTTGGCTTATATAAGGCACCCCAAAACAGACATGCTGGAAATCACGTTAGAGGTCAGGACAGGGTGCAAGAAATGGGGCCACAAATCATGTTTTTCATTTACTCCCTCCAAGTGGGTCATTATCGCCATATAATACACAAAAGCCATGAATATCCTGTAAATTATATCCTTATAAACGGTGACTAGTGATGTCATCAGATATAAATGGTGAGTAGTGATGTAATTTTTGTCACATGACAATTGGGGCTAAAGCCGATAGGCTACAGACCAGGTGGGTCATTATCTCCATATAATACACAAAAGCCATGAATATCTTGTAAAATATATTGGTCAGTTCTGATGTCATCAGTTATAAACGTTGAGTTCTGATGTCATTTTTGTCACATGACTCACTGAAACGTGTGTATTATAACAAATATAGTACCCCCTTGCGCTTTTATATGGTCATGAAACTCCTCGGTGACTTATAATATCCGTATATTTTTCAACAGGGGCTACATTATTCAATATATAACTGACAGCAGACCTTCTCTTTCACTGTGATCATGCAAAATAATCCTGTAATCTCACCTGCACGGAGCTTTGGCGTGTGTATTTATTAACCACAACATTCCTCTTCTACGGAAGAATCAAAAAATGTCATATGAAGCTAATGGTAGGTAGTCAAAAACATACGGAAAGTGGTGGAGGAGGTTTTGGGGGGTTGGTAGGAGTCAGCAGATAAAATATACATATGTACAAACACTCATCCCGATCAACTGGTCCAAAAGTTTTATCCAAAGTGCAAAATAATATCATTTCCTATGGTTGATCTGAATTCTTTCAGGAACCTGCCCATTTCCTACGGCCTTGACACTATAATATAGCTATATTATATATAATAAATTATATATAATAAAGCTATAACATAGCTTTTGGGTGGTCCTTCTCTAGAAACCTTAACTCAAAGGCTGACCAATCAGAATGCCTTTCCAAGGATAATACCAAAACCTTTTCTTTTGTTTTTTTTCTTCACTTGAAGAGCTACAGACAATGCAGGCTATAAAAATATAACAATTACAATTACAATAGAATTCATACGTATAAAAAAAAAAACAATCTCCAATGTCAAAGTAACTTGAGATATAAACATGGGTGGTGGCCCCTTTTATTTCTGAACTAGATGAAGGTCTGGTACAATCGTTTTTTAAAATTGTTTCTTAATACTCTTGTAACATGAATAGTGAGTAGGGATGCACCGAATCTACTATTTAGAATTCGGCCAAATTAGGAAACATTTTTTACTTCCTTGTATTGTGACTAAAAGTCGTGTGATTTCCCTTCTGACCCCTAATTTACATATGCAAATTAGGATTTCGTTTGGTCAGGCACAAGGATTCGGATAAATCAAAATCTTGCTAAAAAGGCCGAATCCGAACCGAATCCTGGATTTGGTGCATCCCTAATAGTGAGTAAGAAGTATTACCAGCTCCTCTAGAGACATAAATGCCATGTGTTTCTTTGAAAAACAAGAACCACCAAAAGAAACACGTCTCCAAGGCAAATAACGGTTCAAAGCTACTTTTTAAGAATTAAGGCTGAAGGCACGTGGCCAGAGATGACCCGAAATGGCTCCTGCCGCAACTGACCATAATGGAAAGCGCCAGTAGGGACAGTTATAAAACGGTCCTTTTGGTAAGAATTGGCATTTTTTGGCAGAATTGCAGTCAACTGGAGGCTACACAGGTGTGTCATGCGTTTCTATGGTGTGCTATGCAACATTCAGTGCAACTTAACAATCATATATTCCATATATATTGCTTTGTGATCCCCTTTATTAGTAACAACAACACGAGAGCACCAAGATATAAAGACAGAAGGAATAGTTTGCGTATTAAGTGCAATAAACAGGTTGGTATTTGGCTACGGTTTCCTGACCATGAAACAATTCAGTGAGCATTTCGGATCTATGAAATAAAAATGAACACACAGGCCTCCAGATAAAAACACGTGGCCAAAGTAGTCTAAAATGAACATTTAACCAGGAGCCAAATAAATTTAGATCATCAGCACTCAAGTAGGTTTAATGGAGAAACACCAACATCATGGAATCAGATCTAGAACCAACCTCATAATATCACCAACGATCCACAGGAATATTACTATTGTCAGTAATACTATTATTATTCCCCTGCCAGCTCTGTGGGTCTCTTGGTGATCACTAGACTCAGGGGGGAAGGGGATAAAGGATAAGCTAAATTATCTTTATACATTTGATGACTTGGAGGAGATGATGATGATGTGAGATAAAAACAGGAAACAAAGTGAACTTGGCCTAAACAAGAAATTATTAGAAATCAAAGCTTTGTGTGGCCTTGGATGTGGAGGTCCAAGTCAACTATCAGTGTAAGCAATAAATACATTTGGTTAGGATATACCAGATGACAAAGTATCATCCCATAGTGTAAAAAGACCTGAGAAGAACCCGTACATTGCTGTCTATTATCTGGTCTTGCATTTTAATGGAAAAGAACATTTTTTAGGCCCCCTCCATTGATTATCGCTGACCTTAGAGGCTGGGTTGGTGCTCCTCCAGGGTTCTGAGGTAGGCAGTAATGCTCCACCATCTTGCTTCTCCTTGGTTGTGCACAAGAAAGCAAAAACTGTGGCTTTCTGTTTCCAAGTCCTGTTTTTGCTCTACTGAGCATGTGCAATGCCCAGGGCAGCAGCGAAGACCAGAAGCAAGATGGCAGCATGGCGGTCCTTAGACAGTAACTCAGAGCACTTTTCAGAGGAGAGGAGCACCAGCCTGGAATCTAGGGTTATAGTAACTACAATCACTGTGGTGGCTCATAACAAATCTGCACTTTTCCTTAGGCTTGAAGTGAAGGTGTCTCCTTGCCCCCGACCCACCCTAACAAACACCAGAATAACGGTTTCCTTTCAGGTTGTCAAGGCTTGGAATATTGCATAATAAACCCATACATACAGCACAGATTGTCTGTGGCCATTTCAAAAATATAAATTACTTTTACAGGGAGAAGGTTCTTTTTTTTTTCTTTTCTTTTTTTAAAAATCTAAACTATACACTTCCTTTAAAAACAAAGAAGGAAAAATACAGCAGGTAAAAACATACAGGAGCATCTTTTAACATCACGTCATTCCAAGAAGAAGAAGAAGGCCACTATTCGGTACGGTGAACAAGTTCAATGAGTAGGAAAATCTTGTAAAAGTGTTATCAGTGACAGAAACTTTCTACTTAATAGGATTTAGAAAGTGAAGCGGTTTCTAACGGCAACAACCCAACAATGATCTCGGGGCTGTTCAGGTGGTCTGGTCAAGAGCTCTGAGCAGATCTCTGCCATGAAGAAGCGTTGAGTTGCCCACCACTGGGACATTCACCTCACAGTCATATCGCGTCAACTCCGGCAACAGATACGATTCGAAAGATGGACCAATGAGACACGAGGTCAGACCTGCAGAAGGGGAACAAACAAGTGGGAACATAAGTTAAAATTGATATTTGTGTCTAATCTAAGTCTATTGCAGGTTATGGGACTTGTTTTACATCTACTGTGATGGAAGAACAGTGCCTTAAAAAATATACCTTTCATTCTTTCTGTTTGCTGCATATTGTAGTCATGGTAACTGCAGTTGAAGAACGTATTTGAATAAGTAGGTTTCCGCCCATCTCTGGGGGGCGCTACACATTGCTGCTGTTGCTGTTGATTGATTGGTTGGTTTAGCTCTCTGTGACGGTTACATATATACCCATCTGAAAAAAGAAAATATGTTGTTCAAGTCGTATGCTTGGTTTGTCAAGGATTCTATAAATGCTACATTTAAGTTACTAATCAGCTAACTCCACGGGATCTCCATGCAACTGATCTTCCCTTCCTTCCGACTAGAAATTTGCCCCAGTCTGTCTGACCATGTAATTACCATGTAATGTGACCATGTAATCAGACAAAGTGACTAGACATCTGGCCTTAGAAGGAATCAAGATGCACAAATATATAGACAGAGAACAAACATTTGCCCAATAAGACTTTTTCTCTCCATACGAATGTAGGTGGCAGGAGGGCATTCCTTGAGGCTCGAAGAAAGATGAAGATCGATGGTTTTACCATAAGCAGCGAATGAGTTAATTTACAGTAACGACAACCAAAACATTTTAATTTTTCTAGAGAGGTGATAAGGTGATTCCCTAGTGGTGTTCAAAAGGAATTGCTAAATACTGTAATTCATCTGGGCTGAGAAAGTCACTTGTCCGTCAATTTCAGTGTATCATCCAGCATCTGACTTGTCATATTTGCTTAGGGGGAAATAAAATTCCCTTTAATTACTAAACAATATCCATAATGGTTGAGCTTGAGGAGATAAGTTTGGTTTGTCAGAACTAGGGTGAATGGCAATTTGATGTCTACTTCTGGTCCATCAAGCCTTCCAGATCTTGTTGAACCACTGAAGAACAAAATTGGCCCTAGAAAGCCATTTATATTCAGAAATATGGGTGAATTTTACCAGTGAATTTTAAGGTTGGTACAGCTGAAATGACAGCTATCCACATCTTCTGCTGAAGACCACAAACCTCTGAATGACCCAGCCAGCCCAAAGCACTACCCATTGCCGTACCCTTGGATGAAAGTGAACAGACTCACCATTAAGGACACTTGTACTGAGGGACTTCCTTTCTGCAACCAGCGGACAGCTCCCCGACTTGAGTGCTTTTATACGTTTCCACATTAACAGAGTGTTGTTACTGTCACGCAATTCCCCCTGAAAATATATAATCCACATGACACTGTGAGAGGAATCATAATGAACAAGACCTGAGCTGCTACAGAGCACAACCAATACGTTCAAACACAAGTATCTTGAAGAAAACAAGACATGCTCCTCACTAAATTAAATATATACTGAGGATAGAACATAATGGTTATCATCTCCACAATACCAGTTTTGCCTTCCCCTCTTGCTATCCTTAATATTTACTCAGTGCCTCCAACGGCCCCATGTTGGTGATCTCTACAATTTTTCTAGACACCTTTTCTGTACCTGTATTAAAACAACAACTTTATAAGTCATCTACGACTTGGACATGACAGAACAAATAATTCTAGGACTTACCACATCGACTGGTGGATATCCTTGTTCTCCATAATCGAGTGGCCTCTTCCGTTTCACACTGTTGCAGAAAGGAATCTCTGCAGGGTGTAAGTCCTTGCCACGCTGCCCAAAACTCTCCAGGGACCTGTCATGAACATTGCTTTTAATACTGATAGATTTATATTTGGAAGGATTCTTTCAGTGTCAAGCTCAGCTAACAGATACACTCCTTTTACTTGGCTTTATGTCCTTTGGGTCCTGCAGATTGCCAAAGTGATGTAAATTTAGATGCTCTTAACTAGGGCCATCGATCTATAAAATGTAATTACTGGCTTCTTTCACTGGGCAAAGTATAGGAATATGCTTGCCTTTAGCTTATTAATTAATAGTTGATTAAGGATATCACCTCCACCATTGTTCCTCATCTGCCTTCCTCTGTTTCTATTCTGTCCCCCCAACGAAATGTATTAGGCAGGTGCACAATGAGCTTAAGCACTGAAGTAAGAGCCAGTTGGAAGGAGCTCCTAACTCATGGGTTATATTCTAGGAATATAAAGGGCTGCTGTATTTTAGCTGGGCTTTGGGTAGTTGTAGTCCTACAATAACTGGAGTGCTTAGGGCTGCTTACCCTAAAACCTTTCGGCATATCTACAAAGAGGTTATGTCTAATGAACACAATTCCTATTTTTCTTATAGGATCCATACTGTAGGTGTTTCAACATGGGGGAACTCAACTGATATATGAATCAAACTGTAAATGCATATTTACCTTTGTTTGTATAAGGGCACATTGTGCAAATGAATTGGTGGTCCTGAAGGCAAGCTGGTTAAAGATCCATTATACTGCTCCACAAACCGCCATTTGTTAGACATATAACTGACAGGAGGATCCGGAGGCCATTGAACGTTAGGCCTTCCGCCCATTGAAGATAATGGTGGTGTAGCACCTGTATGGTAAGGTGTTAATGGCAAAGCCATTTTCTCATTGTTGAAAAGTACAGAAGGCAGTGGGTTTGGGCTGCCATTATTGTTTTTAGCTGCGGTCGGTTGAAGGATGTTCTGCTGAAGAAATTGATTCTGGGGAGACGGGGTCGTCGGCTGGAAGAGCGAGCAAATGCTACTTAAATTCTGCTGGGCATTTTGAGGGGTGTCATTGATCGTGGTTTCTTCTTGACATATAGGATTCAGTTGGAAGTCTTCACCGTCCATGGGAATGTATGGAGCGAGGGTTTCCAAGTCCAGATCATTAAAGTCATTCTAGGGAAATCAAGAAAAAGACTGATCAACCCAACAGCATAAGTTTGACATGAGCAACCCAAAAAGTTTTATGATAATGTCCAACTTTAACTTTTTATAGTTGGATCATAATCAAAAGCTTTTGGGGGGGCATCCAAAAAACAAGACCCAATGTAATCAGTTTTTTTCTCGCACACGCATCATGGGCTTGTTATGGTTTTATTGCACCAGTGTGACTTGTACATTTTTCATTACACTGGATCTTAGAATTAACCTTCAAGAGGATTCTTAGAGGATCCATCAAGCAGGTTCAAATCAAGTGTCCAGTCGTGGGCAATTTTTCAGACACTGGTACAGTAAATACAGAGGAAAGAAATGCTACTACGCTTGTACCTCAGTGGTGTTACACTGATTCTTTGCCTCAGTATCCATAGCAAAAAGTTTCTCAATCAATTCAATCTTGAGATCTTCATCCAAAGACGAGTAATATGCTTCTGGACTGCTTGGCTGAAATAAAAAAAAAAAAATGTCTGTGTTATAAACAGAAGCACAATCTTTGGTTTAGGAGGAACACAACAAAGAGAAAAAAAGAAGAATGATCATGTGCTTCCCATATGGGGTTTTCCCTGGATTGATTATAACATGAGAATGATGAATACACAAGTTGTTGGAGCCGGTTTATTGAGGAAATATGGGCAGACCTTTGGAATGTGTGACCTACTTCGCTAAATAAATATATGATTTCAACAAGCATATCATAAGCTCCCCTTCTAAGTAGAAGACCCCAAATTCTGCAAGTTCATAAGAGTTTAAGGCTGGTCAGTCCATAGGAAGTTTTGCTGCTGGACATCTGATGATTACTATGCATCAAGCCATAATCCGGCACAACAGTGACCAATAATTAACAGGACTAATAATGTGACCCCCTTCAGTGTTTTAATATGCACAATAAAATTATAGCTTCCCCCTAAGAAGGGCATGATATTTATGTATTTTAGAATTTCCCAGCAAACTCAGCTGTTAAGATTATTTCCTGAAGTCGGAGATAATTCCCAATACAGTGAAGCCTTTACAATATAACTAGATCAACATGATTATTACACATTAGACAATTATTTGTAGCCAAGACCTAGATTTCAGATTACGACACTCCAAATAAATAAACAGAAATGGTGCGTGGATAATGTTTCAGTTCCGATTTGGGCCTGAAAAAACAATTTGCAATTGTTCCTCCAAAAAGTTACCCATCATCATCATAGTCACTGCTGATGGATGTTAAATGCTAAGATATCTCACCGTAGAACAGGTGCTGTTGCTGCTAGCACTGGGGGTGCTGTTTCCTGGAGCTACCTGAGGTGCTTTGAAGGACGGAAGATTTATTATGTCAACCTGGGAATTTAGGTTCTTGACTTCCAAAGGCCACGGCTTGCTTGGACTTGTCTGGACACGACTGTTAAAGCTAGCTGGCTCATCAAATGTCTGTGAACCTGGAAAGATAGAAGATCATTTCTTATTGGCATACCAAAATAAATATACAAGATGAAATCATAATGATCATGAGCAGCTTAAGATGTGGTACAAAACATAGTTCCGCTTAGAATCATCAAATGAATTGATTAAGTCCCAGACTCACCAAAGTCCAATGAAACAATTTCATCCCCGGGTGTGGGTGCCAACTGGGCAAGCTCTTCAGGTTCCTCTTTCAGCTTGGTGAACAAGAAGTCACTCTTTTCTTGAACGGAGCTGCTGAAGATGGAGTTCATGGTCAAGAAATGGGGCTTGAACAAGGATTCAGTTTGATCCATGGAGAACACAACATCATTCTTCTCAATTTCACTGTTGGAAAAATGTGTATAACCCTATTAGGCTATGAATGTCTTAGAACTAACACCCACAAATAACTTAACCACATGGAGAAAAACAAACCCATTATAGTTGCCTTATTGACAAACAATGGTGTGAACCCACAGAGACAGCCAATGATTACACCCTGTCTGACATGATGTTCAAAGCAGTTTTATTGAAGTTGTCTCTTAATCAGACTACCGCAAGGTCTATTTTTTTTATTCGGTAAGGCTTTGCACCATTGTCATCAAATCAACTACACTTGGGTTTCCTTAGAAGCCCAAGGGTGTTTTTCTACTATCCAACTACTATGAACCTCAGACATACCCTATACAGACTGTTGTCTTACCTGAGAACATAGTTGACACAGACGATGCACTGTGGTTGAGAGTTGCGTGTGTTGTATATAACTGTACCTTGAGTTTCCACCCATAAGTAGCCACCGTGTTTTGCAAGCATCCGGTAATGGCCAGTGACCACTTGGCCTTTTGCACACACTAGTAAATCACGAGGAGAAGGCAATAAGAATACAAACTTAAAAGGTTTGTCCAACAGAAAAACTAAAATGAATTATAAGACAACCAAATGAGCAACACCTCTTGTAAAATAAACCTTACAATAAACATGAGCATACATATAAGTCCATTTGGGCTGATTTGGGCTGATTCAATCATTGGGCGGGGTACTACAGGCCTACAAGGAGCCATCAAGAAAGCGTGTTGACATGGTCTTTATCATTTTCACTATATAGAAAACTAAAAGCCAGACTTAAAGTCTAGAGGGGCTGAGTCAGCAATTTGTTTTGTCCTGTGTATGGCCACCTGACACATAATTTGTAATTTTGAAGTAGCAGAATATAGGCTGGAAAAAACTAAGGAAGATATACAGGGAGCCAGGGATATCTAGAGTGAACTGTAAAGGAGTTTCAGGAACTGGAGACCATTTGAGGTGAAAGACAACGTTTACTTGACACAAGCTCCGTAGATTCTAAACTCACAAACAAAGGAATCACAGAGTTTTATAGGATTTGGAATATATGACAGGAGAACATGCAAGTACTGGAGTAAAAGAAAGTTACCTGTGGGAGCCCATAGAGTTATAACTGCTCTTACAGCCAAACAGGTGGCTCTGCCTCAAGGCCAGGGTACTAGTGACTAACTTGAGATCAGATTCCATCTAAATCATGGGGGCTCCTTGGGGAATCTACATACACAGAATTGTATGCTCTTTCTGTAGATATTTAAAGATAACACAGGATAATGTATTTGCTGCTTTTCTCTCTCTATTATCTGCTCTATTATTCCATAGATTATGTGATCACTATTAATCTATGCTGTTAGCCATCAGGGAAATATGACTAGAAAAGTTGTATTTTATGCATTGATCTTACTATGCCAGCCCAGAGATTCAATATCCCTATAAAAAAGTAATGACCAGTGCCTTCAAATTTGTCAGCAGCTCCCCATCTTGGATCTTTTAAGCCCATCTTTTCAGTATCAGTGGCACTGCACATGCTCAGTGGGCTCTGGGCGGCTGTTGGTAAAATAAGCCACACAGATCTTCACTGCTAAAGGACTGTTTGTCTTGGGCTGGTATAGAAGTCCAGAACATAACAGCCAATCATGCTGTAAGTTCTCTGGGCCATTCGGAAGGAGATAAAATCTCCACTCTAAGATGCTTTAATGGCTTCCAGTAGTAGTATCAATTGTAGTTGGTTATGTCACTATTGCAAGTCAATGTTTAAGAGCAGAGATGTAATATATTGACAAAAAGCTTCTCCTTACATTACTCATGTATAACAAACACAATGCCTGAATGACTTTAAATGCATGTAATCCTCTTCTCAATCATCAAACCCTCCCCAATTAATCTCCTAAGTACAGATATTCGAGCAAAATAGAAACAAAACAAAAGAAACAAATGGATGTCCTCATACGGTTTTCCAATAGAATTCATATTACTACAGTAGTTCTCAAAAACAACAGAATCCTAGGGGAAATAATAATTGATTAACTTTTTTTTTGTAATAAACTGTTAAAATTGGACCTCTGCGATTCTTCGCATCTTAAACAAAATCAAAGGACCTTGCAAGAATCCATGGAGCAACCGTGCTCTGTCCTGTTTTATGGCAACTAATTGTCCTTCTAATAAGTACGGTGTCAGCGACAGTCATTACCAAGGGGGCCTGCTGGTATATTACATAACCGCTTTTACTTCTTTCATCCTTTTTTTTTTCCAAAATGTACATCATGTTCTCATGGAGCAAAATAAAGAGCACCTGGAACTCTGCATTAGTTATCAGTGCTTCATATCTGCTGTTTGGCCTGACGTTACATTTGGTATACGGAACAATCTATTCAACTGAGCCCTTGTATTAAGTAGAGACATTCAATTGCAACCATGGAAAGAAGGTCGCTGAATATCTGCACTGCCTAACCAAAAATAAAATGTATATACAGATATGGGATATATTATCCACAATGGACCTGTGGTTTTCCATAAAAGGGGTCTTTTGTAATGTGAAGCATCATGATTAAAGGCTAAAAGTTAGATATGTTAATATACAGTACATGGTTGTTGCTCCCAGTGGCCTCAAAGCAGGTGATTATTTTTGAATTCCAGGCTTGGAGGCAAGTTTTAGTTGTATAAAAACCAGGTGCACTGCCAAACAGAGTCTCCTGTTCGGACAGAGGCTATAAAATAGTCAAATCAGAGCCATTATTTGGCACACCCAGGAACTCTTTTCATGCTTGTGTTGTCTCCAACTCTTTTTACATTTTAATGTGACTCAGAACTAAAAAAAGGTTGGGGACCCCTGCTTTATAGGAATACATTGGCGTATCAGTCTTCCAGCCATCGTGCCAAAAATATACAAGGTAGAAAACAGGTTTTCAATCCAATTCTCTTGACCTTCAAGGTGGGCTTTCATGTGTATCTAGGAAGGCTAATAGCCTTTCTCATCATCTCTCACCCTAATTGCTCTTTAACCTGGGCTTCGAAGGGTCTCTAAACAAGCAAATGAAAGATACTAAGTAGAATTCAGACAGAACCCTCTTCCACTACAAGCCTCCAAAGTTTTGGAAGCCCTACTTTAAATCTATAATGCTTTTTGCAGCCAATGGAGCCTAAAGCTGGTTGAAAAATCTGAAAACCACTGTTATTGAAAGTTAGAGAAATACATTGATGACATATGAGAGGGGCCCCCAACCTTTCTTACAGAGAGCAACATTCAAATGTAAAAAGAGTTGGGGGTGCAACAAAAGCATGGGGATGCCAAATAAGGGTTGTGATTGGCTATTTGGTAGCCCCTATGTGAACTGGCAGCCTACAGGAAGCTCTGTTTGGCACTAAAGATGGTTTTTATACAACCATAAGTTGCCTCCAAGTCAGGAATTTAAAAATAAGCACCTGCTTTGAGGCCACTGGGAGCAACTTCCAAGGGTTGGTGAGTAACATGTTGCTTGTGAGCCACAGGTTGGGGATGACTGACAAAGAAAAATCTCCAGGAGAAAAACTTGTGCCAAAAGAAGTTCTAACCTCAGCTCCATGAAGCACTTAACCTATTGAAACCTGAGTAACACATAAATTGCCTAATCTGACTATGAAACCTTTAAGCATTATGTAAATGAAATGAGATGTGATGCTTCCCGACATCAAAGCCAACGCACTAATTGTGAAGAAATAACATGTGTCACAACGTGTCTACGATGAGTGAGAAAGTTAGTGAATTGAAGTTGTCCCTGGAAATCTGTGGATGAGTTGCTAATATCTGGGCCTGGGTCCATCCATGTTTTGGAAAGGGAAAACAAGAGGCACAAAAAAAAAGATTTGTTGCAACTTACAGTTCTGGTGGCTCTTAGTCATGTTCTCGGAATCCAAGGCATGATAAAACTCGTATGCAGAACGTCCAAGCAGCTCCTCTGGATGGTATCCAATCAATTCAATTATTCTAACAAGGGAAACAAATACCAATACTCAGACTGTGCTAATAATAATGTTACAGACTTAGAAAATTCTGTCAATCACGGAGACCCAAATTTCACCTTCATGATGGGCTTGTAGGACAATCTAACATTTTCCCCAGACTTCACCCTAACTTCCTTTAAGGTTGCCCATCCCTGCCACCACTCTGGGACCAACATAAGATGCCAACCACCCTCAGTTTAGAAATCAAAGGAAACTAAATGCTATCTTCTCCCTATAGTAGTAGTACAGTATCTCAGGAAGCTAAGATGGCAGTTTCCATCTTGGCTTCCCAAGATGCTATAATTATTTAAGATGCAGTAACATGGCACTTGCATTACATATTGACAAAAATATGTCTGTGTATAAAAAATATCCCTAAATTAATTTCCAAAATGTATCATTATTATTATTTAATTTTTGTGGGGAGAAGAGTTTTGCACTGCTTTCTATAAATGTGGAATAATTGAGACAATTTAGACAAAGCCCCTAGAAATGTCCCATGATCTGAGGATGAAGTCCCATGATCCTCAGTTCACCAATGTGTGGGAATTTTAAATGGCTGGTGAAGAACAACCACCCTCTGTGGCAATATAGGCATTAAATGAATCCAGGGGCTCTCCCTACAGAGTTTTCTTGTGTTCCAATGAAGTTTACAGTAAGTGCAGCTGCAGCAAGAGGACAGTCACGGGGGTGCCCCCAGCTCAGAATCCTAAAAACAAGGCTCTTTGTTCAGCGCCGTCATATTTTGTAAACAAAAATGTTTTAATTATTGACTCATTAAAATAGCTTTGGTCACATGATAGCTCATCATCAAATTCAGCCCCGCATCAGGGGCCATAATAACAACATAAAACACTGTTTTCACTTTTAGATTTTTTTATTCAAAACTTTTTATCAATTTCAGGTTCATTTTCTCAAGGAAATTTTGTTCTGCAGTAGAGCACAAGCCTTTATTTATGAACATTGCACTCTTATAATTGGCTGTAGAATAGGGGAAAGACAGTGTGCTGTCTGTCATTCATTGCCAAGCTCCCAGCACTCAATGATCATCTCAGGCTAGGAGTTGTAGTAGTTTTACTATTACTATTACTACTACTAGCAGGGAGGTATATACGGAGTAATTACCCTTTATATACAACGAGCAACATTCAAATGTACATTTTTGAGGCTGCATCCAGTGATACAACTCATTCCCATGTGGGCCACCAGCCTACAGCATGATGTCCACCAGTGTCTCCAATTCGTTTTTATTTCCGCAGGAGGCATACCTGTTGACCCCCCCCCAAATGAGATACTTTCAATACTAATATAAGCAGCAGCGATCAATATGTTGCCCATGATTGACTGGTTTGTAATTAAGCTCTACAATAATGAACCTACAAGATGATTGGCTGGTTCAGGTCTAGTAACCCCTCTTGGAATTAATTACTCCCCCCTTAGTCTTCTTTACTTCTAAGTGGAAAACACAGTATCAGCTTTCATCATATTTGTTGCTGAGATAATATAAGCTTTGGAGAATGCATATCTCAATGTCAGAAAGGCGGCAGTTTGAATCCAAAAGGTCCACTTTAATAAAATGTGTCCTTCAAGTTCAAGATGTGCATCAACTTTAAAAACTGTCACTTGAGGTGGCAGAAAGTTACAGAGCGAGGAAAGAAGGGTTTATTACCAAGGAATGGATGTTAATGTTCTTGGATTACATGAAAATCTGACAGAAGCTGCTACAGATAAGGATATTCCTTGGTTGCAAAGAGGTAGGCAAATTATACCGTAGTTAGTAATGAAATGAGCACCAGGATGTGTTATGAAAGGCAACAGTATTTGGAGAAGTTAAAATAAGGGCCGGACTACAAAGATCTGTGAATTGTAAATACTGTTTTTTGACTGCCTCAGAATGATGAAGATGAACGATCTAGCCGAAGAACAGCTGCACAACCGCAGGCATGAATTACAGCAAAGTGACATGGACAACCCAATTAAGAATAAGTTAATAAGGGAAATAGTTATTAATTGCCATAAGGGATTTATGAACAGGAACAGACACTTTGTGGTTGAGCATATCAGTCATAGGGGATACATTTTATTTACAGGGATACAAATAGTGGGAATAGGTCAGTGTTATCCAACTTGCAGCCCTTTATTTGTTGGAATAGAACCTCAAGAAACCCACTTAGAACTAAAGGCTACTTTATATAATTAATGGGGCCTCACAATGTCTGCTTTGCCCAGGGCCCAGAACAACTACAGAAAAACATGTTTAGTCTAGAACTGTGCTCTCCTGTCAAAGCCTGGAGCCAATATTCAGAAGATAATAGAAGAGCCTGTAAAGACTTGTACAGGTTGACTTGATGAGATTTGGACTACACCAGTGGTCCCCAACCTTTTTCACCCGTGAGCAACATTCAGATGTTAAAAGAGTTGGGGAGCAACACAAGCATAAGCTCCTGGGGGTGCACTGCCACATAAGGCTGTGATTGGCTATTGGTAGCCTCTATGTGGATTGGCAGCCTACAATAGTCTCTGTTTGGCAGTAGACCTGGTTTTTATGCAACCAAAACTTGCCTCCAAGCCAGGAATTCAAAAATAATCACCTGCTTTGTGGCCACTGGGAGCAACATCCAAGGGGTTGGGGAGCAACATGTTGCTCACGAGCTACTGGTTGGGGACCACTGGACTACACTATAACCTACATGCTCATACTTGTTCAAACATCTGCTTGCTGACCTTTACCACCTGTAGGCTAATGCCATAGCTTATCTTCTTAGTGGTAAGATAATCACTCAAAGTATTTCTGTGTGCTACAAAACAGCCCATTAGAGGATGCTGTATTATAAAGCTCAAAATGAGTTGTTGCTTTGCTGTACTGTGAGTATGTGACCGTATTTCCAGCTGGACCAAAGAGCTGGCCCTCAGGTATGGCATGAATGGCATGAATTGATTCTGGGCATGGCCTGGGAGGATCATTGGTCGGAACTGTAACAATTTTTCATCTGTGTAGGATGGCAGGAAAGTCTTGGGGTAAAAGCAACATTTCAATTGCTTGGGCACACAAGCAAAATGTCCTCTGTATACTTGATTAAGCTCTTAGAGTCTAATCAGCTGATTGAACTTCCACCAATTAGAAAAACCCCATTCATTTTAGGATAAGCAGTGACTGGGATTCTGGAGTGGCTGTCCTAAATCAGGACAGTTCACAGGTATGTCATCGATGAATTGGTACCAAGTAGTGATGTGCGGGTCAGGGTTTCCCTGACCCGCACCCGACCCTAACCCGTCCTGCTACAACCCACGCCCGTCCGCACCCGCACTTCCAGGGTCCTTTTATAGACCCGTGCGCGCCCCGCAGATGACATCACAATGATGTCACAAAAGGGGCAGGGCGAGCAAACGCGAGACTATAAAACCGGAACCCGGAAGTCGGATGCCGGCATTTGAAGGTGGCGTGTGGGGAGAGCAGAAGAAGAGCTCACCTGCCTGCCACCCTCGAGGAGCACTGCGAGGTCGACCCGGCCCGACCCGCGGGTAAACCCGCGGGGAATCAGGTCGGCCCGCACATCACTAGTACCAACCCCCTTTTTATTAATGTATTACTGAAAACCAGCCACATCAACCAACTGGTTAGACACCCAAGAGGAAATATAGGAAGGATAAAGGACAAGGTTTCATGAGAAAATGCAAACTAAAGAGCATTTTGACAACTGAAAGCACTTTATATTTAACAAAGTTCACCTGGGTAGAATGTTTCCTTACAAATATTACAAAAAGTTTATTATCGCACATACGTAGCTGCCTCCACCATTCACAGTTAGAAGCAGAAGAATTCCATTGTACAACACACACAAGATTGGCACACAAACCTGTCATCGCAGTATGTGAACTTCATGTCCATGCTGTGACGGCTCAAGAAGGTCTTACTGTCCAATGGGATGTCAATGTTGGATGGGTGCTGGATTGGTTGACACATCATGATGAGACAGCTGAGTATGGGTTCTTTGAACCCACAAAGGGAATGTGGATGGTAGGAGTTGTATGCCTTCACATGGCCGGTACAGTGTAGAACCTATAATGATGAGACTACAGTAAATTAAGTGAAACCTACATTGGAATTTTTTCATTTGTTTCCATTCATTTTTGTTTGTTCCTGTTTCTAAATTCTATGTAGGTGTTAGGCTATGGGTTATTTTACTCCTTGCCTGAATTAAAGTCTTCAGTTCTTTTACATGCCTGTCGGTGGAATCTGTGAGTGCCTACCTTTTTCTCATTTGGTTGAATACCTTCACATTGAGCTGTAGGTCTGGAGCATGAGCACCCAGACCAAACATATATACTGTTGAGATTATAAACATGTTGGCTACATACCAGGGTTTCCTTTCCCTCTTTTTCAACTGATGTAGACCCAACTTGCAAATAGCTCTAGCCTAATGTTATAAGACTCAGTGCTCTATGCCACTCGGAACCATTCTGTAACCCTGACCCACAGCAGGCTGTGCCAACATGAGCATATCGCACCCAACAAGTGTTGATAGTACCAAGAATCTCAGCTTATTACTCAGTTTGCACCCTCTTATGCTTTATATTTGAACCAATTCTGAATTCCATGAGACGACAGTACACGGATTTCCATTCCAAACATAAATTCCTTACCTTCCACGTGGCAGACTTTAGATTTACGGTCCTTCCTCTGTTGGTGACTGTACATTTCATCCTCATGAAGAAATCATGTTCTGTATTTGCATCCCTGTTCTTCTTACCAGAGCCTACACCTACAAAAAAAAGTAAGTTCTATTGTTGCAGCATCACGTGGAGCCATAAATACAATGAATGTTGTATAGACGAAGAGGTTCTTATCTGCGTTGGATGGTGGTATTTAGTGCAATGGGAGCCCCACCAAAACACCTGCCCCCAATCACCCACTACTATCTTGATTGGGCAATTAGTACCTACAACAAAGCAGTTGGATAAACTTCTTCTACAGCTTCAAGAACTTCTAGTTGACTGTAAAATAACCAAGGGTAAAATACCCTTCCCTTTGATCTTTTTTTTTTTTCGAGTGTTGTCCTAGTGCTTTTATGACACAACAAACATGGCAGCAATCTGAAGCCCCAGTTTAGCCCAAAGCCTACAAATATACAGTATATAATATATATTGTACAGGTGGAGATATAGAACTGCTCTATATCAGGGCTGGTGTTAGGCTGGCTGGGCATTTCGGATTTATCTGGACATTATCCCATACTGGCTGAGCCAGTGCTTTAATAGCAGGGGCAATTACGTTACGTACAAAACTTTTTGCTTGTGAGAGTGAAGAAATGTTTAAAGAGAAATATAATAATTAAGAGTAATATTCATTTTGTTATCATGCCATACAAATTCTATGGTAATAATTCATTGCACAGCAGGAAACGTAAAATAAATTAAAATACATCTCCATACCTGTTTTCATGCTTAGATTTTCTCTAATCTCATCATGATCACATGGATGTGTGAAGTCAAAGATGCTGTGTCCTGTCAGCTCCACCTACAATATCATAAAATATATTTTTATTTTATTTTAGATAGAAATGCATGGATAAGATATACAAATATTATTATGGTTATGGACTTCAATATCTTAGCATCTGCACATAACTTCATAACAAGCTCAAATCACACATCATATTGGTAGACCTGGTTGGCTAAATCACCTAGATGGCTAAATTACCAAAATGTGAAGCAAATGGTGCTTCAGTTTCTTTCTTTCCTGACAGAACAGCCTTTACCCTTTACTCTTTTCGGAAGGCTTTCCACTAGTGATGTGCAGGTCGACATAAAATTAACCTGCACCTGACCCTAACCTGAGCCGTCCCAACCCAAAGCTGACCACTCTGGCCACTCTATTTGTAGATTAGCACCCACCCCACCCATCTCTGACATCATGAAATGAGATGGGGCAGGCCCACACCTTTAAATAGAGGTTGGTAGAGGTAGAAGCCAGCAGATTATGGTTGCGGGCAGGAAGAATGGAAGGAAAGGCTCAACCCGAACACGGTTGCGAAACCTGCCGTCTTGTGCAGGAGTCGGTTTGAACCTGCCCAATCTGTGGGTCCCAAGGTTTTCAGGTAGGGCTGCCATCTGTCTGGATTTCACCCGGACAGCCCGTTTTTTGGGCTTCTCCATAGCTTGACATAGAAGTCAATATCCATTTGGACTAAAGTAAAGTAAAGCACCAAAAGAAAATGTTAATTGAAGCGACATCTTACCTGTGTTAAACCCAAGTACTTATTGACGTTTTCAGACATAAAAATCATGTCCCCGTCTTGTGTCACCACCGCAACAAAACCCTCAAGAGCTTTCAGGTACAAGTTGTCCATCTGTTTCTCTGAATCGGTCTCAATGTTCCGGTCTGCACACACTACAACACAATCAAAGCAAAAAGAAGAATAAATGGTCGGACAGACTGAGGGGAACTGATCCTGCATTGATGTTTCTAAGCCCCAGTGCCACCATTGCTTTGCAGAGAGGGACGATTTTTAAAGTAGCCATTCAGTCTTGCAATTTCTCATATGATGATGAATCTACAACAGCTCCACCAAGCCATACTACAAAAGGATTATAGAAAGAGAATAGAAATCCCGAACCAATGGCTCACAAACAGGTGATTATTTTTGAATTCCAGGCTTGGAGGCAAGTTTTGGTTGTATAAAAACCACACAGGGGCTACCAAATAGCCAATCACAGTCCTTATTTGGTATCCCTGAGGAACGTTTTGCACGCTTGCTTCCCAACTAATTTTTTACATTTGAATGTGCCTCATGTATAAATACAAATACTGGGTATTATACTGTAATATTGGATTTATTATACATTTTCTTCCTATAGTTTTCCAAAGAACTTGGATTTAAAGCTTGTACGTTTTTTTGCATCTGGAAATGCCTGTTAACAAGCCTGTTACAATAAAAAGTTGTGGTTATTTGGCAACAAGTGACTCAATATGAATGTAGGTATGGAAAGCTTGTGTTCTGACACAGGGACACTCGATAAAGCGTCAGTGCTCGAGGCACAGCTAGTTGGATGTTTCACTGTGAGATCTGCAGAGTCATGAGCTTGACCTTCTGTCTATCAAGGGATTTGCAGTAATTGCTCTTACAAAACATCCAAAGACGTTTACTTTTCCAGAAGAAAATAGCAGAGAGAGAGGGCCGGGGTCACTACTCTGACCTCATGCATAGACTCCACATCCTGCTTCCCATAACACTCGACTTGTTTTTCTCTTTCTCTCCAACTTCTTTTTTTAAGCTGCTCTCAAGCTTTGAAGGGAAATTATATTCTGTTTGTTTTTTATTATTACAGTTTACTTTCTAATTATGTACACTTTGGCACTATACTTAAAAGAATATCAGTCATCCCGCTGTTAGGTTCTAATGGAAGCTGTGGTTTTGAAAGCAATGTTTGCAGGTGGTTTGTCATTTGTAGCCTCAGGGAGCCCAAACGAGTTGACGTGCAGGTCCAAAAAGGTATCTTTGGACCTACACATCTTATTCTGGTGGTCCAGGAGTCCCTGCACCACCGTGGGTGAAGTTATGTGCTTTATTAGGTGCAAGGGATATCTGGGGCAATGGAACAAGAAGACGGTGCTCCTCAACTAGTACCTGTAACTGTTCTGGTTCTGTTTTTTGAAGAAGAGGAATGCCAGCCCATGAGAACAGATAAGTATCACTGGGGGTACCCTACACCTTTCTGCTTCTCCTAATTCAGTGCCAAGTTTAGACCTCAGTAGAGTTTTCATGTTTGTATCTGTCAAAATCTTTGGAAATGTTTTCATCTAAACAGGGATTTTATGAAATGAATTACCAACATTTGTAAAATATTTAGACACAATTTAAGCAATTTTCCCTTTCCATTGTTTAAAAATTGTATAAAGTTGGTTGTATCCTTAGCTTTCCTTTAACTCATGAAGAGAAGACGGTACTGTAACTCCGAAACGCCAAAACAAGATTCTCTTCCTTCTGCTGATTCCTGTTCTCAGGTGGCACATTAACTGGGAATGAGCGGAGAGCCTCTCAGCCCAATACTTAGGTCCTTTCAAGCTAAAAATAACTCAAGTCCCATGAATCTCCTGTGTCAGGATGTGCGCTGAGCTCAAGTTGAAGAACACGCCTCACCGAACAATCATTTCCTCTCAGCTAACAATGTCAACTCGGAGCAGGGCTCACACTATGCGTAGGCTCGGTCCATACCATTAACACCTGAACATTATAGTTTAGGAATTTTACATACAAGATGCTAACACAACAGTATCTCTATTGGCCATATGTACACCGGACTCTTACTGTGACTGTCAATGGAGAATGGTTTAACTTAGGAAAGCAATACAACCAGAGCTCTCACCTACATGACATGACCAAGACCAGGCAACTACTAAGTGCAAATCTCTTAAAGTGCCCTGCATCAAGTAGCTGCAATTATGCTATATCTGGATGGACAAGTGTCACCAAAGATATTTTCTGTATTTCTTTCTGTATCACTTTCTAGTCACTTTGGAAACACCTTGATGTCCACCACAAGAGTGTTTGGCTGCACTGTAATACATTGAACAGCCAATCTCCTTGAACCTACATTTGATCTTAGCAATGAATGACTGTGAACTAAATACCAGTCCACACCCAGAGTTGAACTGTGAAGCTTTTGAACCAAGAGAGCAACAGCCTTAATGGGCTACATTGAGCCTGGCCTGCTGCCCACTCAGGATCTTTGGGGCAGGGGAGAGTTTCACCTGTGGGAGGATTTCATTTGTGGTGAGGTTTCCAATGGGCCAATAAACCCAACATTTTCCACGTCCCCAGATTGAGCACCTCTACTACCATTTATCTGCAAATTTGTCTGTATTTATTAGCGTTTGTTTGAGCTGACTTTGGCTACTCTAATAAGCCTATCTGATATCCCAATTCAAAGGCCACAATATAATGGTTACCTCCAGTGGCAGCTGATCAGGGCTTAGTCATATAAAGATTAGAAAAGAAAGAAAATCCCATCAGACAAGGAAGGACATTGTGTTTTGAATGAAATCATCCAATGGGTCTACACAGGTCCCATAAGATATAATTGTTGGCCTAAGGTCTAAACAGCCATCTTGGATGGCAAAGATCATCTCACTTGGTGACTTTACCAAAAGAGTGATTCTAACATTGTATGTTCACTATATACTGCCAATAAAAAGCTTTTCATGGTAGAGCTTGTCAGTATATACTTATACATGGCATCTGGCCAATTTTTTGGGGAGGCTAAACTCTCTCCAAACCTTCATTATTCTCCACTGACTGAGCAACAGCAATAGAATCGCATTCTTGGAAATACGAGTGTTACAAGTCATTGCCTTTAGCACAGCAGCACAACGTGAACAAAATAGGCTCTTCCATTGTTCCTACTTCCTGAGACACTGATGTCAATCAGGGAAAATGTCTAAATGTTAAAGATTTCCTTTTTGGCATTTTCACACACAACTGCCCACTGTGCAAATTAAAAGGAGGACTATTTCAGGAGAAGGAACGGATGAATTCATCTTTGAACTGGTAGAGGCTTCCGAGCAATCTCCTTAACTGCTGAGCAGGAATAACACAAACACCAAGTGCTAAAGGTCTCGTAAGTGCCTGGGCCCGGGCGTGGGTTGAAGGTTAACCAAACTGACAAAAAAAAAATCTTTTCCTAAACAGTAATGTTCCATTCATAATCCATACAAATGAACTGTTGATTTTGGAGTCTGGTTTCCAATAAAGCTGGGCATGGACACAATAGTCATATAAGTCAATATTTACCAATTAGTCTTACTCCAGATCCCGCATTGATAAAATGACAAGTGTAGCAATGTAATTATCCATACAATCCAGCTGGGCTGGGGCTTTATTAAGCATTCCATTATGAAAAGTTGTCCAATTCTTTATGCTACTGTCCTGAACTTCATAAACACAGTTATATAATGGAATATCTGGCTCAGAACTTTAAACTTGATGTTTGGGTGCCAATATGGTTAAACCTGGTGACCCAAGAGAATTACGGGAATTGCCTACAGAAGAGCACCTACTGGTTAAATGGATATTGCTCTGGCCCAGTGATCCCCAACCAGTAACTCATGAGCAACATGTTGCTTCCCAACCCCTTGGATGTTGCTCCCAAAGCCAGGGCCGGATTTACATAGCAGACGCCCCTAGACCCGCTGCCGTTTGTTTCCCCTGTCCCCTTCCTTTTATTCACAGAAATTTTTAACGGGACCGAAGCA
Organism: Xenopus laevis; assembly: GCF_017654675.1. Taxonomy (NCBI): domain Eukaryota; kingdom Metazoa; phylum Chordata; class Amphibia; order Anura; family Pipidae; genus Xenopus; species Xenopus laevis. The sequence goes on from NC_054379.1 coordinate 6,758,396, forward strand.
ATGGGGAAATGTATTAACCTATTGTATTTCCTGAGAATCTTCAGTATTTCAGAACCAATGTGGGTGTGGTTGGGCAGCATGCCTGAGCCTTGGTGGCCTTTCCACAAATCCAGGCCTCCTCAAAGCAGGTGCTTATTTTTGAATTCCAGGCTTGGAGGCAAGTTTTGGTTGTATAAAAAACACATGACTGCCAGAGTCTCCTGTAGGCTACCAGTCCACATAGACCTACCAATAGCCAATCACAGCCCTTATTTGGCACCTCAGGAACCTTTTTCATGCTTGTGTTGCTTCCCAACTCTTTTTACATTTCAATGTGGCTCACAGGTAACAAAACAAGTTGGGGACACCTGCTCTGGCCTTTGGAGACATTAACATGACTTTAAACTTTACTGTACATTAAAGGAGAACTAAATCCCCTCCAATAAGAAAAGCCCCTACCAACTACCCTAGGTGCACATGCGCATTTGGAGCAGTCTTCCAGTTCGTAGAAACTGTGCATGCGGCAAAAGTGATGGAAATTGTCGAAGGGAAGGAAGAAGACCCAAAGAAGACTTAAGATACGGAAGATGGCGCCCATGAGCTCCGCTGAGCTTACTCTTCACCGATATGTGAGTAATTTATTCGGGACACTTTCAGGGGTAATGAACTCTATGGGGGAAAGCAGGGACTATCTAGGGTAGTAGGTAGGGCTTTTCTTATTGGGGGGATTTAGTTTTCCTTTAAATACCTGTGATCACGCCATATAGATGACCATTAGAAGCTCCATTGCTTCTAGTGTTCAAGCTTATTATATGTTATATTATTAAGTACAGAGACGGAGCTTGAGACTTGGGGTGTTAGAGCAGAGACATTTAGACTGCATTGACTCATTAGAGAGCCTTTCACAACATGAAAACACGCTTTTATTTAAAAATAGATATTTATTTTTATAAATACAGGTTTCTCTGGAAATTTAGAGGCCAACACCTTAATGGGACTTAAAGAAGGTCGTATAAATACCACCACTGTCGAAAAGGAAGAAATGCAAAGGTTTTATGCAAACCTCTGATTTGCTTAGGAAATCCACAGTCACAGTCGCTCTTGGCATTCTCCCAGATAATTACTAAATTCCATAATTACATTGTACCAGGTATATACATTTGCTGTAAATAGTGTCTTGGTACATACAGTAATAGTGTCCGAGGACGCACAGTACCTCATTATATACAGTAATAGTGTTTTACTATGTATAGTCTGTATGGACATTACTAGAACAGGTATGGGAATTGTTATTCAGAATGCTCGGGACCAGGGATCTTTCTGTAATTTGAAACTTCATATCTTAAGTCTGCTAAAAATCATATAAACATTAAATAAACCCAATAGGCTGGTTTTGCCTCCAATAAGGATTAATTATATCTTAGTTGGGATCAAGTACAAGTTACTGTTTTATTATTACAGAAAAAAAGGATATATGTTATAAAATATGTTGAATTATAACATTTTGAATTATTTACTGTAATTAACATTGAATCTATGGTAGACAATTGATAAGCTCTGTAGAATACAGTGCGATTCTACAGAACTTATCTGCTATGTATCCTGAGCCTTTTTCTCCCTTTTTCAGACTGAGTGGCTGCCCCCATGGCTACACAGCAGCTTGTTTATATAAACTATAGTAGTACTTATCTGTTATCTACTGTGTATCCTGTGCTTGAATGGCTGCCCCCATGGCTACACAGCAGCTTGTTTATATAAACTATAGTAGTTCTTATCTGTTATCTACTGTGTATCCTGTGCTTGAATGGCTGCCCCCATGGCTACACAGCAGCTTGTTTATATAAACTATAGTAGTACTTATCTGTTATCTACTGTGTATCCTGTGCTTGAATGGCTGCCCCCATGGCTACATAGCAGTTTGTTTATATAAACTATAGTAGTACTTATCTGTTATCTACTGTGTATCCTGTGCTTGAATGGCTGCCCCCATGGCTACACAGCAGCTTGTTTATATAAACTATAGTAGTCTTTCTGAGGCAAATATACCAGTATTACCAGTGCAAGGTTACAATACATTATAATTTAATTACTTTAATTTTTTTTTATTTTTTTTTGTGTTACTGTTCCTTTAAGCAGAGATGGTGAGTATGACTCATTGTATTTCTCTAGGAGAACCATGTTCTTTGCATTAATCACTTCCTTATCTGCCCTAATTTGGACCTAAGTATGCAAATTCCTGCCAATTATATAAACTATAAACAAGAACAAATTGTGCCACTTTTTGGTCATCCACAATTAGTCTGGGGGAGGGGTGCTGCTTTGAATTAGGCCAACTAACATAGTGGGAAAACCCTCCATCCGCATGAGATTGCCAGGGCATAAAGCATACTAATGTGCATGTCATGTCATCCATATGTATTACGTATAAAAAGTATCAGTCATTTTTGTGTGAACAAAAAATTGTGTAGCTCAGTCTGATTTGATTTGAGCGGAACATTTCTGGTTTACTCGAATCTGAATACTGTAAAGCGTACAGGTACTGGACCTGTTATCCAGAATGCTCAGCACCTGGGGGTTTCCGGAACACAGATTGCTCCATAATTTGGATCTTCATACCTTAAGTCTACTAGAAAATCATATAAACATTAAATAAACCCAATAGGCTGGTTTTGCTTCCAATAAGGATTAATTATATCTTAGTTGGGATCAAGTACAAGCGACTGTTTTATTATTACACAGAAAAAGGAAATCATTTTTAAACATTTTGGATTATTTGGATAAAATGGAGTCTATGGGAGACGGCCTTCCTGTAATTTGGATCTTCATACCCAAGTCTATTAGAAAATCATATAAACATGAAATAAACCCAATAGGCTGGTTTTGCTTCCAATAAGGATTACTTATATCTTAGTTGGGATCGAGTACAGGTATGGGAAACACGTTATCCAGAAAGCTCTGAATTACGGAAAGGCTGTCTACTATAGACTCCATTTTATCTAAATAATCCAGATTTTGAAAAACAATTTCCTTTTTCTGTGTAATAATAAAACAGTCGCTTCTACTTGATCCCAACTAAAATATAATTAATCTTTATTGGAGGCAAAACCAGCCTATTTGGGTTTATTTAATATTTACATGATTTTCTAGTAGATTTAAGGTATGAAGATCCAAATTACAGAAAGATCCATTATCCGGAAAATCCCATACCTGTGCAAGCTACTGTTTTATTATTGCAGAGAAAAAGGAAATCACTTTTAAAAATCTGGATTATTTGGATAAAATGGAGTCTATGGGAGATAACCTTCCCATAATTTGGAGCTTTCTGAATAAGGGGTTTCCAAATAACAGATCCCATACCTGGGATGTGGCTGAATCCAGAACCAAACCCTGGACTTAAAAGTGCTTTTCTGGTTTCTGGGGTAATGTTATGGAATTGGATATGGAACAATATGAATCGGGAGGAGCCCATTGGGCCAGGCTCATTATAGCAGCAATACATATAATATACATATACTATACATACAATACATATAAAATACATATACTATACATACAATACATATAAAATACATATAATATACTATACATACAATCAGGGGGGGACAGGGGGGAGAGTTGTAGGGGGCCCCGAGGGTAAGGGGGGCCCGGCCATGCCACACTTACTTGATTAGCCGGGCCCCCCCATCTTTCTGAGAGCTGCTGACTTCTGGAAGGCATGGACGTTTAAGGGGCCCTGGCCACCAATTTTCTTATAATGTGTGGGGGGGGCCTGGCCACCAATTTTTTTTTCTCATGTGGGGTCCTAGCCACCAATATTTTTTAATGGGGGGGCCCTGGCCACAAATGTTTTTTTATGGGGGGGCCCTGACCACCGATATCTTTTTATTTTTTATTAACATGTGGGAACCCTAGCCACCAATATTTTTTTTGTTCTTTTACTGTGTGGTGGGGGCGGACCTGTGTGGTGGGGAGGGCGGACCTGTAGGTGGGGCTTGCGGTGGGCGCAGCCCAAGGGGCCCAGGAAATGTTGTCGTATGGGGCCCTGTGATTTCTGATGGCGGTCCTGCATACAATACATATAATATTCATATACTATACATATAATATACATATCCTATACATACAATACATATAAAATACATACAATACATATAATATACATATACTATACATACAATACATATAAAAACATACAATACATTTACTATACATACAATACATATAAAAAAATACAATACATATACTATACATACAATACATATAATATACATATACTATACATACAATACATATAAAATACATACAATACATATAATATACATAAACTATACATACAATACATATACTATACATATAATATACATATACTATACATACAATACATATACTATACATACAATACATATAAAACATACAATACATATAAAAAACATACAATACATATAATATACAAATACTATACATAAAATATGTGGCACAAGATCATCACCACCAGAACAGAAAAATATGCCTGGAAAGGGAACATGACATTTTGGAGACATGGAGACATGGAGAGATGGGAGACAGCTCTATTACCAGTGGCCTAAAGTCACAGGCCGTTTCTCCAGTAACCAGCCGGATACTCTGATACTCCAGTACTTGGGAAGTAATGAATTATTCTGGGTTGGCTTTGAGTTGAACCACACTCAGCTCTTATCTGACAGCGAGTCTCTGGGAAGCATCAAAGATAAATAGCTACTGGCTATCTCCCATCTAAATTGTGTGCTCCTAATTTCAATCCATTATCTTTACTAACCAAACCTAATTAATCTTTTGTAAAACCCGCAACTCGGAAAAGTCTGGGGCAGATGCAGAACGTTTTGTGCTGGGGGGGGGGGGTCTTTGTGCTTTTTATAAATACAGAATTAAATAATAAAAACTGAAAACCAATAACAAATTGTCTCAGAATATCCCTCTCTACATCAACAGTTAATTTAAAGGTGAACAACCCCTTTAAGTTAACTTTTAGTATGTTATAGAATGGCTGATGCTTAGCAACGTTTCAATTGGTCTTGATTAATTATTTTGAATAGTTTTTAAACAATTTGCCTTCTTCTGACTCTTTCCAGATTTCAAACGGGGGTCACATCTAAAAACAAATGCTCTGTAAGGCTACAAATGTATTGTAATTGTTACTTTTTTATTAATTACCTTTCTATTCAGGCCTCTCCTATTCATATTCTAGACCAGGGGTCCCCAACCTTTTTTACCCTTGAGCCACATTCAAAAATAAAAAGAGTTGGGGAGCAACACAGGCATGCAAAATTTTCCTGGGGTGCCAAATAGGGGCTGTGATTGGCTATTTGGCCTATGTGGACTGGCAGCCTACAGGAGGCTCTATATAGCAGTAGACCCGTTTTTTATACAACCAAAACTTGCCTCCAAGTCAGGAATTCAAAATTAAGCACCTGCTTTGAGACCACTGGGAGCAACATCCAAGGCGTTGGAGAGCAACATATTGCTCGCGAGCTACTGGTTGGGGATCACTGTTCTAGACTCTTATTCAAATCAGTACACGGTTGCTAGGGGAATTAGCAACCAGATGGCTGAAATTGCAAACTGGAGAGCTGTTGTTTGGCTGCTGGGGGGGAAAGGGAGGGGGTGATATCACTCCAACTTGCAGTACAGGAGTAAAGAGTGATTGAAGTTTATCAGAGCACAAGTCACATGACTTGGGACAGCTGGGAAATTGACAATATGTCTAGCCCCATGTCAGATTTCAAAATTGAATATAAAAAAATCTGTTTGCTCTTTTGAGAAATGGATTTCAGTGCAGAATTCTGCTGGAGCAGCACTATTAACTGATACATTTTGAATTTTTTTTTTCCTATGACAGTATCCCTTTAAGGGTGACCAACCGCTTTAACACAGGGGGAAATTAACAATTATACCAGTGTAGGTCTCTTTTGCAACTCTCCCACCAACCTGGAAAATGTGCAGGCGGCAAAACACTGGCAATTGTCCCATGTGCTTAATACATGTGTTAATAGAAGAAACCATTCAAGTTGGGGCCTGTCCAAGCTCCTGAACCATAAATGATCCTCCAGCTCCTGCCAGTTTTGCATTAAGCCCCGCCCTTTAAACTCTGAAATTCAGGACTGTCCTGGGTTAAACTGACTTTCCAAGTCACTTCTGCAGTTGAAAGATATGAAATAAAACCATTATTTACACATAGGGATCGCTTGACTGCGCTACACTCTGCACCTTGTGTCGGGTTGTTAATCTGGCAACAATGTTGTATACGCAAGTGCAGTGTAATGAGCACTCCATTTTCCACCCTGTATTGTCCTTATACATGGGGCACATGCAATGAACCATGCACCAAACACCAAACTGCTTGGGGGCAAGCTAAACATCATTAGGCTCCTGTTATCCCCAAGCTCTCCATGGATTACCAACTGTTGTAATCAGGACATTTCTTATTGGGATTGTGAAGACTCTGTAAACAGAAGTTCCGTCAAATATTCTTTCCTTTTCGGGCTTTGCAGAGTTTTTCTCCGATGGCTGAGCAAACAGTTTACACAAATGAAGATGAATAGGTACAAGATACTACTCTGAGAAAAGTCACATGCGGGACTTGAGGAAACTGGAGAACGGGGCCTGTCCAACCCAAATATCCACTGCTAAATTCTCCTGGAACTGTTTATAAGTCTAAATGATATGTATACAATATGGTCAGTCTGAAGCCTTAATATGTACATACCATCTGAGCCTTCATTTCAAGGGCCCCAGTGAAAGTACCATTTATAAATAGCATTCAAACCACCAGAATATATCATTAATATTTATGTCTACATTTTTTGCATAATTTGCACCAATGTGTCTGCCTAAATCCCACATCTAATATGGCTTTTATAAACAACAGAGAAAATTGAAGCTAGATAAGCCAGTACATTTCCACATACATCAGAGATTTGGCTGAAACAAATACTGGAATGCATGGTAGTCAATAGCATGAGAGTCTATGGCATGAGTCAACGAAATGAGAGTCAGCGGCATGAGAGCCAATGGCATGAGAGTCAATTGCACAAGAGTCAATTGCACGGGAGTCAATAGCATGAGAGTCAATAGCATGAGAGTCAATGGCATGAGAGTCAATGGCATGAGAGTCAACGGCATGAGAGTCAACGGCATGAGAGTCAACGGCATGAGAGTCAACGGCATGAAAGTCAATGGCATGAGAGTCAATGGCATAAGAGTCAATGGCATGAGAGTCAACGGCATGAGAGTCAACGGCATGAGAGTCAACGGCATGAGAGTCAACGGCATGAGAGTCAACGGCATGAGAGTCAACGGCATGAGAGTCAATGGCATGAAAGTCAACAGCATGAGAGTCAATGGCATGAGAGTCAATGGCATGAGAGTCAATAGCATGAGAGTCAATGGCATGAGAGTCAACAGCATGAGAGTCAACTACATGAGAGTCAATAGCATGAGCATGAATGGTATGAGAGTCAACAGCATGAGAGTCAACTTCATGAGAGTCAATTGCATGACAGTCAACAACATGAGAGTCAATGACACAAGAGTCAATTGCATGAGAGTCAACAGCATGAGAGGCAATGGAATGAGAGGCAATGGAATGAGAGGCAACAGCATGAGAGTCAATTGCACGAGTGTCAGTTGGATGGGAGTCAATAGCATGAGAATCAATGGTATGAGTCAATGCCATGATAGTCAATTGCATGAGAGTCAACGGAATGAGAGTCAGCGGCATGAGAGTCAATTGCACGATAGTCAATTGCACGAGAGTCAATTGCATGGGAGTCAATATCATGAGCGTGAATGGCATGAGAGTCAACTGCATGAGAGTCAATGGAATGAGACTCAACAGCATGAGAGTCAATGGAATGAGAGTCAACAGCATGAGAGTCAACGGCATGAGAGTAAATTGCACGAGAGTCAATTGCATGGGAGTCAATATCTTGAGAGTCAACGGCATGAGCGTCAACGGCATGAGAGTCAACTGCATAAGAGTCAACTGCATGAGAGTCAATGGCATGAGAGTCAACGGCATGAGAGTCAATGGCACGAGATCAAGTTGCACGAGAGTCAGTTGCACAAGAGTCAGTTGCACGAGAGTCAATTGCATGCCTCTGCCAATTTCTCAAGTGGGGCTCAAATGTTTTGGTTTTAATGCAGCACTAGGTGTGGAGGACAAGCCATGCCAATGCCTTCTGGATTAAACAGGCTTGGCTTTCACTACATGCCACTGCGTTCATAACCCCCTGGTGAAACGGAAAGCAGAAAACCATCTAGCCTGCCTATAAAATGTTTACATGTGTTTTTCAAGTGCTTTGTATCTATCACATGCAAGTTTTATTTCCTTATTGAAGAGGATCTTTGCAGTGACCCTGTACATTTATAGCCTACACTAGAGCATACTAAACAAAATGTTTTAATGACTGGGAAAAGTCAACAGGCTTCAGGTTCCAGTGCCTTACCTGATGACAAGAGTTTGTGTGTCCGTAGGAAGCTGATTGCCAGGCGCATGATTGAGGCCTTGTCCAAGTGTGAGCTGATGCTTTGGGGCAGTGGTAACTGATGTGCCAGTTCATAAAAGACCTCCGTCTCCTTGCTTCTCCGACACCTCGCAGCATCCCTGGACTTTTCCTTTCTTCTTTCTGAGCTGTTCCTGAAAAATAACAAGTACAAGTAAGAACACATGCACTGTAACATGCAATGGGATTAAATGGCATCAATGGACCCTCCTGACCACCCAACTATTTCTCTTCCTACTCTTGCTTCATGACCATTCCCCATTCGTATGTGAGAAAGAAGAGGCGAAATAGTTGTTGGAAGAAGAAGAACACAGAGAGTAACAAAAATAAATGAAGACAACAAAGAAAATAATAAAGTAGGGATATAATGGAAATGGGAGAAACAGGAGACAATCACAAGGGGAAAGGAGAAGAAGAGAGGGAACCAGAGATTAGACAAAAGAGAATGCAATGGCAAGGGAACAGGTGAAGAAAGAAGTTGAGTGGAAAAAGGAGGAATCTATTTTGAAGAGTTGACTGACTACCACTGTTTAAAAATTGAGATACCTGTAGTACTATAGTATGGCGGGCACCTTGCACAGTGGAGAATGTGTAGCTATGGCCCTTTTCCAGTCCCATTTGCTGTTAGCAAATATGTGTATCAGACAATGACTACAACAAACTTCTGCTGAAAGCACCACACTCCAGACCACACTACATTTAGAAACTGGTTGTGTAACTGGGCTGTGTAGATTAGACTGGTGTCTTTGCAATGGTGGAGGTTTGCAAAACTAAGGATATTGACTTAAGAGAAACAAAAAGTGGTACGAGTGTTTAATTAGGCCCAACATCTGTAGGTGGGATGTTTTGTTTAGATGGGGTAACCAAAATCCAATGTGACCACAGGGGATTCAGGAGGGCTCATGCTTAAATCACTGGTTTTCTAACTCTCTTGTGGTCTTTTAATATTGAATCCATTCCGGCTAGGGATGTCACGGACTGTTCGCCGGCGAACTTGTTCGCGCGAACATCGACTGTTCGCGCTCGCCGAATGTTCGCGAACGTCGCGCGACGTTCGCCATTTTGGGTTCGCCTTAGCTGGCGCTTTTTTTTTACCTCTCACCCCAGACCAGCAGATACATGGCAGCCAATCAGGAAGCTCTCCCTCCTGGACCACCCCCACACCCCCTGGACCACTCCCCTTCCATATATAAACTGAAGCCCTGCAGCGTTTTTTCATTCTGCCTGTGTGTGCTTGGAAGAGCTAGTGTAGGGAGAGAGCTGTTACTGATTTCACTGATTTCTTTGAGGGACAGTTGATAGTAAGTTTGCTGGCTAGTAATCTACTTGATACTGCTCTGTATTGGAGGGACAGAACTCTGCAGGGATTTGAGGGACATTTTAGGTTAGGTAGCTTTGCTGGCTAGTAATCTACCTTCTACTGCAGTGCTCTGTATGTAGCTGCTGTGGGCACTGATCTCTTCTGATCTCATCTGCTGACTGCTGTAATAACCCAATAGTCCTTGTAAGGACTGCTTTTATTTTCTTTTTTGTTTTTTTACTTTGCTACTATAAGAGCCCAGTGCTATTAGTCTAGCTGTGTTGGGGAGTGGGACTGGTGTGCTGCTCCTCCTAGTAGTTCACCACTACCAGCACCAACCAGAGTCAAAATTGTTACAAAGTATCTTATTTGCACCTGTGAGCTGTTCTGAGCTCTCTGCCAAAAGCTAATTAAGTTAGAAACTGTTTTTTTTTCTGGCTGTTCAGTTCAGAGAAAAGAGGGACTGGTGTGCTGCTCCTCCTAGTAGTTCACCACCACCAGCACCAACCAGAGTCAAAATTGTTACAAAGTATCTTATTTGCACCTGTTAGCTGTTCTGAGCTCTCTGCCAAAAGCTAATTAAGTTAGAAACTGTTTTTTTCTGGCTGTTCAGTTCAGAGAAAAGAGGGACTGGTGTGCTGCTCCTCCTAGTAGTTCACCACCACCAGCACCAACCAGAGTCAAAATTGTTACAAAGTATCTTATTTGCACCTGTTAGCTGTTCTGAGCTCTCTGCCAAAAGCTAATTAAGTTAGAAACTGTTTTTTTTCTGGCTGTTCAGTGCAGAGAAAAGAGGGACTTTCCAGTACAAAAGAGGGACAGGGGGTTGAGTGGTCAAAAGAGGGACAGTTGGGAGGTATGCAAGTGCCACCTAGCTGTGTGAGCTTTTTCACATTCTGTCTAAATAACAATAATAATTCCGTGTCCGTAAACATCACCTGAGTGATGTTTTTACAGCAGCAATAATATATTCCGTATCCACTACTGTATACGTTGCCCTTGCAGGCATTGTTTGCCCAGTCTTTAACCAAGTGCCACCTAGCTGTGTGAGCTTTTTCACATTCCGTGTCCAGAAACATCACCTGAGTGACGTAGTGTGATTTCTGCCCTTTACAGCACAAAACGCAGCGCTGTGTCAACAATGTATTTTTCAGATACATTTTTGCCCTTGATCCCCCTCTGGCATGCCACTCTCCACGTCGTTGCACCCATTAAACAACTTTAAAATCATTTTTCTGGCCAGAAATGTCTTTTTTAGCTTTTAAAATTCGCCTTCCCATTGAAATCTATGGGGTTCGCGACGTTCGCGAACCGTTCGCATTTTTGACGCAAGTTCGCAAATATGTTCGCGAACTTTTTTTCCGACGTTCGCTACATCCCTAATTCCAGCTGGCCCTGATTGGTCTAGTATCCCTGATCCCTGTCCCTCTTTAAGGGTGCTACTGAGTATGCTGTGTTACACCCCTGCAACTGACTCTACCATTCCGCTTTTTGTTGTCAGGGAAACATAATTTAACCTTAATTTTCCTCATTATGTAATAGAAGTGTTGGCAGTGGCCAAACTGGGGAGTTGTTTCTGTTTCTCTTGGAATGTGTATATTACAAAATGACTCCTAGATTTTGTTTTGGCATCAGCGCAAAATAAATGTAAGTATCTTCTTACTTATTTCAGATCTATAAATTATAATAAGATCAAGGAGGCCCTTCCCTTGTTTTGAGATTTTAGAAAAAGGGAAGATGAATCATGCATCTACAAGGAACTGGAGCTAAGGGCTTGTGCAAGCAGCCACTGACTCCTGTTTGTTTCAAGGAGATAAGGTCACACTGGATGCTTGTTAGGATCTCTGTTCGCATTTACTGCTGTGATGTTCCTCAGGCAGCAGAGAACCAAAAAGAGTAAAATGTATTGGATTAAATGGAAACATCCCCTATCAATAAGGGCTTCTCTTCATTTCACTTCCGTTTCTGGAAGGCATAGCCAACCTTTTTTAACCATGAGCCAAATTCAAATGTAAAAAGAATTGGAGCAGCACAAGCATGGGGGTACCAAATAAGGACTGTGATTGGTTATTTGGTCGCCCCTATGAGGACTGGCAGCCTGTATTAGACTCTGTTTGGCAGTACAGCTGTTTTATGCAATCAAAACTTGCCTCCAAGTCAGAGATTCAAAAATACGCACTTGCTTTGAGGCCACTGGTAACATGTTTCACCCACTAAAAAATTAAATAAACAAACCATTGTCCCTAGTTATGAAAATCTGTAGATAGTTACATATAGTTACATAGTTAATTTGGGTTGAAAAAAGACAAAGTCCATCAAGTTCAACCCCTCCAAATGAAAACCCAGCATTCATACATACACCCCTCCCTACTGTCACATAAATGATATATACCCATATCTATACTAACTATAGAGTTTAGTATCACAATAGCCTTTGATATTATGTCTGTCCAAAAAAATACTTGGTTTTAAAAACAAGAAGATTTGAGTAACAATCGCCAACCAGTGGCTCATAAGTAACATGTTCCTCACCAACCCCTTGAATGTTGCTCCCAGTGACCTCAAAGCAGGTGCTTATATTTGAATTCCAGGTTTGTAGACAAGTTATGGTTGTATAAAAACCAGCTGTACTGCCAAACAGAGTCTCCTATAGGCTGCCAGTCCTTATAGGGGCTACCAAATAGCCAATCACAGCCCTTATATGGTACCACCATGCTTGTGCTGCTCCATCACTATTTTTACATTTGAATGTGGCTCATGGGTAAAAAAGGTTGGCTATGCCTTCCAGAAAATGAAGTGAAATGAAAAGCCCTTATTGATAGGGGATATTCCAATTGGTTTGTTTCTCTGCTGCCTGAGGAACATCCCAGCAGTGAATGCAAACACAGACCCTAACAAGCATCAAGACAATGGAAGTAGACCATTTAAGATGGAAATCAAAAACGGACCAGAGTCCGATCATTTAAAAAAATTTACAAAAAATCAACGCGAAAGTAAAATCATAGTCCCTGGCACCATGCCATGCTTATATGATCCTATATTCAAAGGAACTACAGATAATAAGACTGGTGCAGACCCACTAGATGAGGAGAGCATCCACAGCCTAAGGTCCACATACAATATAGTCTACTAATCTAATATCCAAAAATGCCCTTGTGCTGCCATGTTCATATTGGGGAAGGAATAACTTTTGCCCCATTCACAGTGTCCACTCAAGAGTCAGAGTCTTCTGAACTTGAGAAAGTGATCAAAATCCCTAGAGTTCCTTGGTAAGTTAATCATATGTCTCCAGTATCTATAATGATGAGCTTGGTGGCTTATTACATTGTGTTCTCCATCCATTCAGTAATCTTCAAAGCTTCACCATGAAGTTAATAAAAATGTTTCCAGGTATTGGGCGTTTGGTCCTGTTGCTTCACTGTTTCATTAAAATCTGTTGTGTGACAGATGACTGAATTTTCATAAACTTCTCTTTGAAATACGAGTCCGGTGTCTTCACGGAGAGAGTCCATAGATTTGATGTAGGATGAAGTGGGGTGGGGTGGTGCTACCCATGTTATTTACACCTCTCCATCATTTTAAATTGAAAGACCAATAAATCAGCTATTGTCTTGACATCTTGACAACTTCATTGTTACTCACAGCATGAAAGGAAACGTTCTGACTGGGGGAAATTACGCATTGTCCACAATGAAGAATGCTATTATGGTTCTGCTCCATAGTCCCAAAATGAGCAACTTTCTCATATATCATCTTTAGCTGCACATATTTCCAAGCCTGAAGGGTTCATCCCTACTGTATGGTGTGTGGATGAAAAGCTGCTAGAGCAGGACTGCCCAACTATTGGATATTGGTGTTCCTATGATTTGGAGAGTTCAGTCACTACCCAATGGTGTATCTCCAGGCTTTGTCTTCTAGTGGAAGTAGGAACTAACGATCAGGTGCCTTCCTCACTGTTTAATTGTTCTATTCCTTCTACTAGTCTAGTTGCATATATCTCTGCTCTTTTCAGGTCATCAACATAATTTTTATGGACTCGGACCAGCAATGTATTTAGGTCCAGTGCCACCCTAGACACCAGACCCCTCAACTTACAGAAGTGACATCCAGCACCCAGTGCAGCGGGACCTATACCCCTCACCCCCCTCCCCAGCTCCGCTGCTGTATTTATGCAGAAAGTCTCCCTTGGCGACCTGGGTGGGAAAGCTTTTTTAAACATATTTATTCAATTAAAAAGGCACCCTCAATTCCCTACAATAAATATGGCCTGGCTGGGTCCCAAACTGTACTGCATAAACAAGATGAGGCCTTACCAGGGATCTACAAAGAGGCAAAATTCAGCTTTCATCCTTCGAGTTAATGCACTTTTTATGCAAGACAGCACTTTATTTGCTTTAGAAGCCACTGACTGACACTGCCTAAAGTTGCACAGTCTGTTGTCCACAAAAGTCCCCAAATCAAGGGAGGCCCCCGACACACTACTATTTACTGTATAAAATGTATGTTATTTCTTAGAGCAGAACAAAGGAAAGCAGAACAGTCACTAGTGGTAGCGAGCACGAGTGCTGATAGCAACACAGGACTTGAATGCAGAGAAAACTTTCTTCACTTATTTAATTAACAGCAATTTAAAAACTTAAATGCATCTTGCAAGTACTTTTCCATTTGGTACACATTATAAGCATAAGGTGGGGTCACAGCCACAGGCCCCTTTATTCTAATCCAGCACTGTTTTACTCATAAAGCACTAGCCAGGTAGCAATAATATAGTGTTATCCACCAAATCTTTCCCTTTTATAAATATTTCATTCATTTAAAGCTTTACTTAACAACTTGAACGGAGCACAAACTCGGAAAATGTGTCCCTCAACAGTTTTCCTAATCCAGATGGAAACCTTAGGGGAGGACGTGTGAAGTGTTTTCCGAGCTTTTCCTTTCTGTGGTGCTGCTGTTGTTCCTGAGGTCTCCAGGGAGCGTCTGTCGGTGACAATGGTTTAGTTCGACGTAAACAGGGGACAAATATCCCCACAAGAAGGAAAGGCAACACTCCACCCAGCAGCGCTAAAAACATTCTTTTGTAGCTGCCGTACCTTAGGCATCAGGTATCTCCCCGACTGGAACTCTTTCATTTAACCAGCAAGGGAACATACAATGGTCCAGCATTTGGCAAACTACAGTAAACAAACTATCCATTATCTGGAAACCCGTTATTCAGAAAGCTTTACGGAAAGGCTGTCTCCAATAGAATCCATTTTATCCAAATTTTTAGGAAAGATTTCCTTTTTCTCTGTAATAATAAAACACTTGATCCCAACTAAGATATAATCAATCCTTATTGGAAGCAAAACCGACTTATTGGACTTATTTAATGTTTACATGATTTTCTAGTGGACTAAGGGTAGAACTACAAGGATGACTTCCATGCGTTTCGGCGGATCAGACACGCAGGTGTCAAGTCGGATGCGACAAAAGATGAGGTAAGAAATACAAATGTTGGATCTTGTCGCGTCAGATGAACGCTGCAACACCGTCCAACATTGCTATTGTTTACCTTATTTTCCTTCGCAACCGACTTGAGGCCTGCTTTTTGTTGCAGCACGTTGGATCCGCTGAAAATGCATGGAAGTCATCCATGTAGTTCTACCCTTAAGGCAGGGATCCCCAACCTTTAGAACCCGTGAGCAACATTCAGAAGAAAAAGGAGTTGGGGAGCAACACAAGCATGAAAAATGTTCTTGGGCTGCCAAACAAGTGCTGTGATTGGCCATTTGGTAGCCCCTATGTGGATTGTCAACCTACATTGAGTCTGTCTGGCAGTTCATCTGGTTTTTATACAACCAAAACTTGTCTCCAAGACTGGAATTCAAAAATAATCACCTGCTTTGAGGCCACTGGGAGCAACATCCAAGGAGTTGGAGAGCAACATGTTACTCATGAGCCACTGGTTGGGGATCACTGCCTTATGGTATGGGGATTCAAAATACAGAAAGATCTGTTATCCGTAAAACCCTGGTTCAGAGCATTCTGGATAACAGGTCCAATACCTGTATTACATCTTTTCAATCATTTTTAAAGTTCTATGAAAATGAAATTATTGTTGAATCAGTGTTTTATATTCCGTTCTCTGGTTCTGTTCCTAGAAACAATGTAGCAGAAATCAGTTCTCCTCCAGGTCTTTTAGTCAGCCAGCTTGCAACATTGTTTCAAGACAATTAAGCTGGCCATAGACGCAAAGATCCAAACGTACGAATCAACGTACGATCGGACTTTCCCATCTCCCGACCCGCCACTAACCATTCCGATCAAATAAAGTACAAAAGAACAGATGAGCCAATGTTCTGCCCCTGACAGTAATTGTACGATATCTATGTCCAACCAAAGCTGGTGACAGTCTCCCACTGACAATCGTACGATCGGCAATACACGCAGAGATATTATCGGCAGCCGACAGAAATCTTTTAACCTGTCCGATCAACCAAACGACCGATCTCCGCCGGACGAAAAATGTCGGAACTCTCCACACACGGTCCGAAAATCGTACGAATCCTCGGTTCGTACGATCAGATCTTTACGTCTATGGTCAGCTTAAGAATAACATTTTCTTTCATTATGGTTGGACCTCTGGACTGTGTATGACTATAGCTGATCACCTACAGACACAGTGTAAACAAATATATTTCAGTAGGTGCAAAGAGAGTTTTATTTATTTTTTTCATTGCGTTTTACAAGAGGGATATTAAACAATAAGCAATAACATGAAGCATAATTGAAATATGTTTGTTTTAATTTACTGAAGTAAGTTGGAGGCTTAAGAGCAGGAAAGGCCTGAAACTCATTGATCTGATGTTCTCTCCTCGCAGAGAAGGGAGGCCGCAGCCAAAAGCTCTAATACCAGGGGACTGCAGCCCGAGCCAAGAAAAATACTGTGTCATGAGAAAATGCCCCAAACGGCCCAGTTACGGTGCAGAAAAGTTGCTTTCGACATTCTATTAATGTCTTAATCTTCCATTATAAATGGAATAATTAATAATTAGTGCAAAGCCTCCCCATGGGGACTATTCGAGGGGTTGCAAAGCCAAAAATAAAAGTTTGCCTACCTCTATAGTTACATTAATTCTTACACTTTTAAAATGTAATCGCTATATTGCTATATGTAACCCCCTGCACTGCTGCTTCTGGAAACATCAACCACAGAAACAATGTTGCAAATAATAAACACTGATTGCAGTTTCCTTCCTCAAAATGTTCTTTTCTGGTTCCCAACCCCTTGAACATAAGAACACGACCAGCTTACTTTAACTGGAATCTATTTGTACAATAAGAAGAAGGTGTTTAAAGGGATACTTTCATGGGAAAAAATTTTTTTTTCAAAATGAATCAGTTAATAGTGCTGCCCCAGCAGAATTCTGCACTGAAATCCATTTCTCAAAAGAGCAAACAGATTTTTTTATATTCAATTTTGAAATCTGACACGGGGCTAGACATATTGTCAATTTCCCAGCTGCCCCAAGTCATGTGACTTGTGCTCTGATAAACTTCAATCACTCTTTACTGCTGTACTGCAAGTTGGAGTGATATCACCCCCTCCCTTTTCCCCCCAGCAGCCAAACAAAAGAACAATGGGAAGGTAACCAGATAACAGCTCCCTAACACAAGATAACAGCTGCCTGGTAGATCTAAGAACAACACTCAATAGTAAAAACCCATGTCTCACTGAGACACATTCAGTTACATTGAGAAGGAAAAACAGCAGCCTGTCAGAAAGCATTTCTCTCCTAAAGTGCAGGCACAAGTCACATGACCAGGGGCAGCTGGGAAATTGACAAAATGTCTAGCCCCATGTCAGATTTCAAAATTGAATATAAAAAAATCTGTTTGCTCTTTTGAGAAATGGATTTCAGTGCAGAATTCTGCTGGAGTAGCACTATTAACTGATTCATTTTGGAACTTTTTCCCATGACAGTATCCCTTTAAATAGAATAGAGATAAATTAAAGGGGCAGTCTGCCGCCTTGTTTAATATGAGTTCAGTGAATAGACACCATAATGACTTCATGCCATCATTTGAAAAGGAATATTTAAGACTATAGAGCTCATTTGATATAGTTTGGTTCCTTTAAATGGATAAGATTAATGAAATAAAACAATAATGATTGTAAATCATTTTATATAGTTTGTTTCCTTTAATTGAATAACATTAATAAGATAAAACAATAATGATTGTAATTTAAAGGGCCACTACACACCCTTTTCAACATGAGTGTAATTAATAGGTCTTGTGTTGAACATACTTTTTGCCTATTGTTGTAATCACATAAAATATGTGTTTTTTGTTATTTCCCCTAAACAGGGAAATGAAAGATACTCCATGTTTGGTCCTTGTGAGGTGGATAATTAGATTATCAGTACACACATAATCTCATAATGGATTCCTGCCAACAAAACAGTTATAGCAAAGGATGAAGAGGAGTTTAGCAAACTGATAATTTAATTATCTTGCAAGGATTAAACATGGAGTAGCTTCAATTTCCCTGTTTACCCTGTTCATTTTAGGAAATAACAAAAAACTTAGATTTTATGCCATTAAAATAGGCAAAAAGTATGTTCGACACAAGCCCTATTAATTGCACTCATGTTGAAAATGGGGTGTAGTGCCCCTTTAGTTTACAATCATTATTGTTTTACCTTATTAATGTTATGAGATTAAAGGAAGCAAACTATATAAAAGGGGCTGTATAATCTTAAATATTCCTCTTCAAATTATGGCATGAAGTCATGGTGTCTGGAAAAACATCAAAAATCTTGGAACCCCAATACAATAAAATAGTTGGTGGCCCTAATTACCAAGGCCCTTTGTTAGTACCACTGATGCAAAGATATTGCTTTGCCTTCTGGGCCCAGATATTGCAAAAAAAAGAAATAATTGATGATACTAGCGAAGATAGTGGCCTTGAGAATAAAAAAAGGCTCTGAGCCAACTGATAGGCTTAGACCAAACAGGCTTTATACCTGGAAGGGAGGCAAGAGACAACACCAACAAAATGATTAACATTCTTCATTCCACAAAAAACAAGAAAATCCCTCTCATGTTACTGTCAACTGACGGCGAAAAGGCCTTTGACAGGGTTAGCTGGGCATATATGTTCTCATGCCTCTCTAAGTTCGGGTTCGGGGGAATGCATATGTAAATGGATCAGGTCTCTATATAAGGGCCCAATAGCAAGGGTAAGGGTGAGTGGAGTTTTATCTAATCATATAACAATTAAAAATGGCACCCGCCAAGGATGTCCCCTACTCACCTACTTTATTTGCTCTAGCCATTGAACCCCTTCTTATACAAATACGCCTCCATCCGGATATATCTGGGGTCTTCATAAGAGACAGACAATATAAAGTTGCTGCATATGCAGACGATTTATTCTTTTTTCTAACGAACCCTCTAATAACGATTCCAAACCTCAATAACTTCTTTGAGGTTTTTGGCAGAATTCAAGATCAATTACTCCAAATCCAAAGCCCTAAATGTTTCTACCCTTACTGTACCCCAATACTTGGTTAAAAATCTTTTAAATCTGCCATAATAAAATTAATCTGGAAAGATCGCCTAACAAGAATTAAAACTTCCATTTTGTCTATGGGGTTGACGGTATTATATTACCCCTGAGGAGCAGGTCAATTATATTTAGAGTTGGAGAGTGCAGAAAAGCAGGGGGCCCTGTCTGGGGACAGACTTACACAAATCAGGTGGGGCCCCCCAGCTGTGGTTAAACTATTAAACTACTGTCGGCCTTCTGCTCTAACAACATAACAACATGCAATGTGCAGCTGCTTTCACTATTCTCAATCACATTATATATGCATCCCTGTGCAGCTGAGGCTGATGGGAGTTGTAGTTTCACTTAAAGGGGTATTGTTCACCTTCAAGTTAACTGTTAGTATGATGTAGAGAGGGATATTCTGAGATAATTTGCAATTGGTTTTAATTTTTTATTATTTGTGGCTTTTGAGTTATTTAGTTTTTATTCAGCAGCTCTCCAGTTTGTAATTTCAGAAATCCAGTTGCTAGGGCCCAAATTCCCCTAGCAACCATGCATTGATTTGAACAAGAGACTGGAATATGAATAGGAGAGGCCTGAATAGAAAGATGAGGAATAAAAACTAGCAATAACAATGGGTAGATTTATCAAGGGTTGAATTTTGAGGGTTAATAAACCCTCGAAATCGACCCTCAACGTAAAATCCTTCATATTCGAATATCGACTTGGAAGGATTTTAGCGCAAACACTTTGATCAATCGATCGAATACAAATCGTTCGATCGAACGATAAAATCCTTCGAATTGAACAATTCTAACGGTTTTAAGCGATCGATCGAAGGATTTTTATTTGATCAAAAAAAACGTCGAAAAGTGCCGGGGAAGGTCCCCATAGGCTAACATTGCACCTCGGTAGGTTTACAGTGGCGAAGTATGAAGTCGAAGTATTTTTTAAAGAGACAGTACTTTGACTATCAAATGGTCGAATAGTCGAACGATTTTTACTTCGAATCGTTCGAATCATTCGATTTGATCGAATTCGACCCATTCGATGGTCGAGGTACCCAATAAAAACTTCAAAATTCAAATTTTTTTTCATTCGAATTCTTCACTCCAGCTTAGTAAATCTGCCCCTTAATGCGTAGCTTACAGAGCATTTGTTTTTTAAATGGGATCAGTGACCCCCCCCCCCCCCCGTTTGAAAGCTGGGAAGAGAAAAAGCAGGCAAATATTTAAAAAACTATAAAAATAAATAATGAAGACCAATTGAAAATTGCTTAGAATTCTGTAACATATAAAAAAGTTAACTTAAAGGTGAACCAACCCCTTAACAGCAGGAGGCCAGCGGGTTTGAGATGTGGCTTATTAGCGCTGTAGTTTATTGTTGTAAACTTAGCAAGGGACGGGTCTCAGGAAAAGATCAAGTGAGATGATTTAAAACGAAGCCCATTAATTCTGTACTTTTATGGTCCGAGCGACAGAGAGAAGTTCTGCTCACATGGGACTGAGCTCAGGGTGAAGCCTCGGCACATTTCTATTTGTCTCAAACAAATGTCTGCCATGTTACTATGGTCACACCCACGGCAACCAGACAAGCAGCTTCATGCATTTCAGTGCAATTATTATCTCTATCCTCTGCTACTCACAGTACAGTCTGTCATTCAAACCACTTCCTATTTTACTATGGTGAGCACAGCCCTAACAACCAGACAACTGGAACGGTGATGAGTTGAATGTAAAAAAAAATACAGAAAATGAAAATAAAATACGTGAAGGGCAGTTGAAATGTCTCTTAGAATATCACTGTATTTTCACATGAACTTGCCCTGATTTTGGCACATAAAAAGTGCACAGATAGTACAGGTATGGGACCTGTTATCCAAAATGCTCAGGACCTGGGGGTTTCCGGATAATGGATCTTTCTGTAATTTGGATCTTCATACCTTAAGTCTACTAGAAAATCATGTAAACATTAAATAAACCCAATAGGCTGGTTTTGCCTCCAATAAGGATTAATTATATCTTAGTTGGGATCAAGTACAAGCGACTGTTTTATTATTACACAGAAAAAGGGAATAATATTTAAAAATTTGGATTATTTGATTATAATGGAGTCTATGGAAGTCGGCCTTTCAATAAAGGAGCTTTTTAGATAACTGGTTTCCAGATAACGGATCCCATACCTGTATTTGCACCCAGAAGTGCAGCCCTTCTAATGGGGTTTTCTTAAAATACCCCCCCCCCAATAATTCACCAGATGCAGTAACCAGAAGGGAAAGATCAATATATCATATTAAAGGGCCGGTAACACCAAAAATGGGTTTGTATGCATATAAATATTATACACTGTTCCCAGCATGTTTGGGCACGCCCCATCATTTTTTTTAAATTTACTTGGGTCCATATTTACTGCTTTGCTTTAGGCTCCATCTCCAGAGCTCAGATGTAAGTATGTGAGTGTGGGTGTTTGAGTGTGTGTGAGAGTGTGTGAATATGTAATTGTGTGAGAGTGTGTGAATGTGTGAGTGTTTGAGTGTGTGTGAGTGTGTAAGTGTGTGAGTGTGTGTGAATATGTGAGTGTATGTGTGAGTGTTTGAGTGTGTGTGTGTGAGCGTGAGTGTGTGTGTGTGAGTGTGTGTGTGTAAATGTGTGAGTGTGTGAGTGTGTGAGTGTGTGAGTGTGTAAGTGTGTGAATATGTGAGTGAATATGTGGGTGTGGGTGTGAGCGTAAGTGAATATGTGAGTGAATATGTGAGTGTTTGAGTGTGTGTGAGTGTGTGAGTGTGTGAGTGTGTGTGTGTGAGTGTGTGTGTGAGTGTGTGTATGAGTGTGTGAGTGTGTATGTGTGTGAGTATGTGTGTGTGTGAGTGTGTGTGTGTGAGTGTGTAATTGTGTGAGTGTGTGTGTGTGTGAGTGTGTAATTGTGTGAGTGTGTGAGTGTGTGTGTGAGTGTGTGTGTGAGTGTGTAATTGTGTGAGTGTATGAGTGTGTAAGTGTGTGAGTGTGTGTGAGTGTGTGTGTGTGTGTAATTGTGTGAGTGTATGAGTGTGTAAGTGTATGAGTGTGAGTGTGAGTGTGCATAGGTGTGCAAGCCACTGACTGTCCTCACTGTGACCAGCCTGGAACGTGCGCTATAGTGTGTACAGGAGGAATCCCCAGGAAACACAAACACAATAAAATGAATGAAGGGCGGAAGTGTAAAGGGCAGGTATGTGTGTCCTGTTATAGTCTATTCATATGCGCAGCTCCCAGAATCCCCTGTGGCCCCAGTCTAGACTCACTAAGGGACCGTCCCATCAATACTCTCACCGTTATGTTCCTATAGGGCAGAAAACTGGCTCAGGAGCTGAATATTGGGCAAATAATGTCTCTTTTTCTGACTTTCTGCTGCAACTTATTTCCCTTTATTTATTTATATGTTAAAGGGATTCTTCCCCAAATGATGTTTATTTAACGCCTGTTTATATCGTTGATCTATAAGTCACCAACACATTTATACATTGACTGATCATCTTTCTTATCAGTCCCTGCCCCAGCAGAGCTTACAATCTAAGGTAACAATAGTGAAGTTCAAAATAAACAAAGTAACACAATGATGGTTAGGCAATTAGTTACTATTGTGAGTAAGTTACTTATCAGTAAGGAGTCTGAGGAGCACTGGAGCAAAGTGGGGGACTCTTGAGGATCTCCAGCTGGACACCCCTGTGCCAGACTATCATGGTATGGTCTCTGTATTGGCTTGGTGCAAACCTGATCATACGAGGGCCAATAACGTGCCCCATCCAGACAGTCTTCAGCTTATTGACTTGTGTACTGGGCCCTCTGCCCAAGAAATATCTGGACGAAAACTTGCCAAAATCCCATTGGGCAAGAAACACATGACGTCAACCCCCCCTAATCACCCCAGGCCCCCATTATGGTGGGACCAAAAAATCAGATCACCCCCCCAATTTGGCCCAGTATGTTAGTGCCAAAACTACTCAAACTACTGAAAACTACTTAACCTACTCTAAACTACTACTCAAAACTAATAAAACTACTCTAAACTACTACTCAAAACAAATAAAACTACTCTAAACTACTACTCAAAACTACTCAAACTATCTGAACTACTACTCAACCCTACTCTAACTACTCTAAACTACTACTCAAAACTACTCAACCTACTCTAAACTAATACTGAAAACTACTTAACCTACTCTAAACTACTACTACTCAAAACTACTCAAACTACTCTAAACTACTACTCAAAACTAATAAAACTACTCTAAACTACTACTCAAAACAAATAAAACTACTCTAAACTACTACTCAAAACTACTCAAACTATCTGAACTACTACTCAACCCTACTCTAACTACTCTAAACTACTACTCAAAACTACTCAACCTACTCTAAACTAATACTGAAAACTACTTAACCTACTCTAAACTACTACTACTCAAACTACTCTAAACTACTACTCAAAACTACTCAAACTACTCTAAACTACTACTCAAAACGACTCTAAACTACTGTACTCTAAACTACTACTCAAAAGTACTCAACCTAATCTAAACTACTACTCAAACTACTCTAAACTAAAACTACTCAGCTTACTCTAAACTACTAATCAAAACTACTCTACTCTGTGGCTTTTCAGACATAACGGGGGGTGTCAAGTCCCTTGTAGAAGCCTATAGAAGTTCGACATGCCCTGCAATGAAATATAACGACACAATATTTCCATTAATTAAAACAGATAAGAAGATAAGAATAGAAAGGTATTTAAGTGTAACCACTGCATCCTTCATCACCACCTCTTCCTTCCTATGCTGATGATGATGATGATCTAGAAATAACGAAGCAGTGGAAAGTGTAGGACAGGAGCAGGGCCAAGTGGGGTCAATTGCAGTGTACGGGCCCCTCTGTACCACACACACACACATGCAGAGCTAGTTGTGCCTGAGCCAAAAAACAGAATGAGTCTAAATGAGCCCAACATGTGCCTAGAGAAATGTATATACATTATATATATATAAATATATATATATGTGTCCCTCCTATTTCAATGATTTGCTCATAGAACAGATCCAGCATTTTCTGGCATCTCACCCATGTGAGCCCAATCATGAGACCCAATGAAATGACGCAACGCTTTGGTTAAACCTCTAAGGAATGTTTTGGATCTGGATACAAAGAATTACAAATGCTGTTTGTGTTGCTGCTGTATTGTATATAAGCTAAGGTTTCTATATAACCAGCTTTCTGGGACCCAAAGGGCTATCCTGTGCCCCCTGATGCTCTGCACCTCAAACCAGATTTTTAAGGGGGTAACCGCTTGCACCCCTTAGTGCTCTTCTTCCCTTGGTCTCTATGAATGATCCTTACTCACACACACATATATATATATATGATTCATTATCCGGAAACCCATTATCTAGAAAATTCAGAATTACAGAAAGGCCGTCTCGCCAAAAACTCCATTTTATCCAAATAATCCAAATTTTTAAAAATGATTCCCTTTTTCTGTGTAATAATGAAACAGTCGCTTGTACTTGATCCCAACTAAGATATAATTAATCCTTATTGGAGGCAAAACCAGCCTATTGGGTTTATTTAATGTTTACATGATTTTCTAGTAGATTTAAAGTATAAAGATCCAAATTATGGAAAGATCCATTATCCGAGAAACCCCAGGTCCCCAGCATTCTGGATAACAGATCCCATACCTGTACTTGATCCCAACTAAGATATAATTAAACCAGCCTGTTGGATTTATTTTATGTTTATATGATTTTCCAGTAGATTTAAGGTATAAAGATCCAAATTATGGAAAGCATTCTGGATAACAGATCCTTTACCTGTATTTGATCCCAACTAAGGTATAAATAATCCTTATTGGAGGCAAAACCAGCCTGTTGGGTTTATTTTATGTTTATATGATTTTCCAGTAGATTTAATGTATAAAGATCAAAATTATGGAAAGATTCATGATCTGAGAACCCCCAGGCCTGGAGAATTCTGGATAACAGGTCCCATACCTGTATGTATATATATATACAGATACATGTAGAAGAACATGACAATTACAGATCTCCTCCAGAGCAGGGTTGTTTATGGCACAAAAGCAGATTTATCAGAAGTTCAGGAGCCAGGGAAATATTGACTTTGTGATAGAGGCGCAAGAAGCCGATGGGTGTGAAAGGGTTAATGGGCGCTAGTAGTGCCAAGCTCGGCACAGAACTCACTTTCCGTGGCTTGTTTTGGCAACTCGCTCCTATTGCTGGACTATGTTGCAATGTAATCAGTGGGAGCTGAGCTTGTAGGCAGGGAGAGATAGAACTTGACAGCAGATAAGGAGCAGATTAGAGTCAAGCAGTTCTCTATGATAACTGTCTATTCTGCTACCAGAAATAAATGGCCAGACCCCGGCTGACCCCTTAAGTCTTCTCATAGCCTCTGTTTAGCTCACGCATTTTCTTTTTGTAATTCAATTTATTAGAGGGGATATACAGCCTGCATGACTTATTTTCATTTCAGTTCATACATGTTAGGTTCAGGCTATGGGCACGAGGTCTCCTTTATGTACATGTTTAAATTAACATGAGTGAGAGCTGCCATATTAAAGGGATAATGTCATGGAAAATATGGGTTTTTTTTTTCAAAATGCATCAGCAGAATTCTGCACTGAAATCCGCGTTTTTAGTGCAGAATTATATTTAGTTTTGAAATCTGACATGGGGCTAGACATATTGTCAGTTTCCCAGCTGCCCCAACCATGTGACTTGTGCTCTGATAAACTTTAGACATTCTTTAGGGCAGAGACACATGCTCAGATTCGGGAGATTAGTCGCCCAGCAACAAATCTCCTCTTTTTCGGGGAGACTAATCTAAATGTTAGAATGTAACATTTAGAATGTAAATCGCCGGCGGGATGGCCATAGGTGCGCTTCATTTTGCGAAGTTGCCTCTCAAGGAAACTTCAGGCGACTTCGGAAAACAAAGCACTCTGAATGCCATCCCGCCAGCGATTTGAATTCTAGCCGACATGAGGCAGTTTGGGGAGATTAATTGCCCTGAAGAAGAGGCGATTTATCGCAGAGCGACTAAATCTCCCTGAATCTGAGTGTGTTTGTCTCAGCCCTTACTGCTGTACTACAAGTTGGAGTTACAGTTAGTTACATAGTTAAATTGGGTTGAAAAAAGACAAAGTCCATCAAGTTCAACAGTGATATTACCCCCTCCCTTTCCCCCCCCAGCAGCCAAACAACAGGACAATGGGAAGGTAACCCCAAGATAAAACAAGATAACAGCTGCCTGGTAGATCTAAGAACAACACTCAATAGTAAAATCCAGGTCCCACTGAGACACATTCAGTTACATTGAGTAGGAGAAACAACAGCCTGCCAGAAAGCAGTTCCATCCTAAAGTGCTGGCTCTTTCTGAAAGCACATGACCAGGCAAAATGACCTGAGATGCACCTACACACCAATATTACAACTAAATACACTTGCTGGTTCAGGAATGACATTTTATATTGTACAGTGAATTATTTGCAGTGTAAACAGTGTCATTTAGGAATAAAAACGACACTCAGGGCCGGATTCCATGGCCGCATGGTCCCGGGGTCAGGCGCTCACACGCACCCGCCCCCCTCCCCCGCCGCATGGTCCTAGAGGCGAAAAGTTACTGGGCGCAACTCCTCCCCAGCGAGTGCGTAAGCGCGCTGTCAAGCACCGGAGCACTGGAGAACTTTGAGTCCCCAGTGCTCCTTAATGATGCAACCCCTTAAAATGTTGCCGCCCTAGGCCTATGTGGCCTCTCCACAAATCCGGGCCTGACTACACCATAAAAATCATGACAGAATCCCTTTAATTACCTTGAAGAAGACCAGAAGCTAATCTATTGACTCCAATAAAACAGTGACCTCTGATGGTAAAGCAATAACAATTGGACAGTCCCGATTTTGGCAGCTCAACCTGCAGTCCCGGGTTTGTTACTGACTTTCCAGACTTTCTCTTTGATTTCCTGCACTGAACAGCCAGAAAAAAAAGATACAAGTTTCTAACTTAATTGGCTTTTCGCCGAGAGCCCAGAATAGGTGGCAGCTGCACTTATATACTTTTGTAACTATTTAAGATAAGCAGGTCTCTTGGGGAAACTGATTTGCAGCTTAAAGGCCAATTCGCCTTCATTAGAAAAACTGCAATGACACATAAAAAACACAGAAATGTCTTCACTCTTTCATTACCTGGCAAATTTAGTCAAATGGACATGGTAATTAGGGGGTGTGGCCACAACATTTTCGCGGTGCTTTGAGGCTGCAAATATTTTTGTCCCTCTTTCTACTTCCAAAATGTTGGCATGTTTGCTCATAGACCCAGTTTATTAACGCCTAGCTGTTTGGGGATATAGTTTTCAACCACAAACTCGATGAACCTGACGCTGTAAAGTTTAACAAGGTTTTATCCATTCAGTATAAACAGAAGGGGAGGAGGTCAGGGCCTCTGGGCTTTGGAACTGAGCTCTTATCAGGTCTGCATTCCAATTACAGTTTACTGGAGATGTCATGGCTGACTGCTGAGAATAAACACTTGCCCACCATAAAGCCGCTGCTACTGTACTGACTCCAAAGCCTTCCCTGCTCTTACGGCATTTCCCATATGTTAATGATTAGCCGAAGCTTTAGTCACTTTCACTCCGTCTCTTCGATGAAACCGTTGCAAATAAAATCATTCCATAAAACTCAAACACACAAAAGGTCACAAAAACAAGGGCCTATCTGAGGTCAATCACACACTTGCCATCAGGGCTAAATAAGAAGAATGTAGGAAATGTGGACAGGGTCAGATTGGGGTGGCCGGATACCTGGGAATCTCCCCAATGCGCCAGGCTGAGGTGGGTTCTACTGTATTTATACCATAGGGTTGTTTAACTCTAGTACATTCTTGGTTGTTGATACAGATTTGGTTGATCCGGCAAACATCACAGCCAACACCTCTGTCTAGCAAAGAATTTGGTTGGACAACTAGGGTAAGCTCCACATCTCAATACAAACAGCCTAAAAGGGGGCCTGATTGTGCTGCACTTTTTTAAATTAGCTGGGCCCCCCCTGACAGTGCGAACCGCCAGCATCTCGAAGATCCGAAGCCCCGAAGAGCTGACGTCCCGAAGACCCAAAGCCAAGAACAGAGCCAAAGCCTCAAAAAGACCTGAAGCCACGAAAAGAACCGAAGCTGAAGCCCCGAAAAGACCCGAACCCAAAACAGAGCCGAAGCCACGAAAAGAACCGAAGCTGAAGCCCCGAAAAGACCCGAACCCAAGAACAGAGCCAAAGCCACTAAAAGAACCGAAACTGAAGCCCCGTAAAGACCCGAAGCCGCAAAAGGAGCCGAAGCTGAAGCCTCCGAAAAGACCTGAATACCTGAAAGGAGCAGAAGAAGCGGAAGAAGAACCTAAGGTAAGTTCCTCTGAACACCAATGTGTTTTTTAAAATTGTATTAAACCCCTGGCCACCAATGTATTTTTTAATAACTTATGGGGGCCCTAGCACCAATGTTTTTTTTAAAAAAAAATTCTAGGGAGCCCTGGCCACCAATTACTTTTTTTTTAAATTGTAGGGGTTCCTGACCACTAATGTTTTTGAAAAACTTTTATGGGGGCCCCTGCAGCCAATGTTTTTTTTACCATTTATAGGGGGCCCTGGCCACCAATTACTTTTTTGTTTAACTTATAGGGGGGGCCTGACCACTAATGTTTTTTAAAAACTTTTATGGGGGGCCCTGGCCGCCAATGTTTTTTTATAATGGGGTCCTGACCACCATTACTTTTTATAACTAGTGTGGGCGGGGTTACTGTTTTTAGAAGTCTGTGTGGATTTTTTACTGTGGTTTGGGGTGGGATCTGGGGTGGGGCTTGAGGGCTGGAGTGGGCGGAGCCCCGTGATTTCTCATGGCGGCCCTGCAACCAGCTAAAGCCTAAACAACCCATGATGCCGCATTAAATCATTTCACTGTTGAGAAGTAATGTTCCCCAAAGGAACCGTCATTATATCTTTATCTCTTATTTCCACCAAACAAGGGGGTAACAAAAAATAAATATTTGTCCCTTTAAAGGGCTTGTTCACCTTCCAAACACTTTTTTCAGTTCAGTTGTTTTCAGATTGTTCCCCAGAAATAAAGACTTTTTTTAATTACTTTTCATTATTTATTTGTTACCGTTAATCCACTAAGCGTAAAGTTGAATGTTGGAGTCTCTGGTGTTTGAATCTGACAGATCAGTAATTCAGATGCAGATTCTGTTACAATTTTACAACATTGAGTTGATCCATTTCTCAGCAGCATCTCTGGAATATCAGCAACTATTGTATCAAGTCTAACAGCTGCCTGTAATGAAACCCAGAGATTCTGCTCAGCAGGGACAAAGATAAGAAATGGATCAACAAATGTATCCATTTAGAACAGTTTACAGGGTCGGCGACCCCCCCCTCCCAGAGCTGCTTCAGAAGGTGAAAAATGACACTTTACACTTCAATATTAGAAAAACGGTCACATATAGAAAATAGTAAGTCGTTGGAAAAAGTCGTTATTTCTGGTGAACTGTCTGAAAACTACTAGTTGTTTGAAGGTGAACCGTCCCTTTAAATTCTGAAAAGAAAGGCTTCTGTAAAGTTGGTGCCAATATGTAAAATTGAGAAGTAAAACTTTGCATTTGCTTTTCTTTTGCTGGTGGCGAAACGCGTAGAGAAGAGTCTGATGTCCATGAAATAAATACAAAGGTTACAATTAGGGAGTGTGGCCGTATATTTCTGCTGGTGGGCACAGCAGGGAGACACAAGTCAAATCATTTCCTCCGACTTGCTTATAAATAGCCCAGATAATGTTCTATTTGCCTTTGTGTCTAAGTATGGAATGTGCCACAATGTTTGTGTTTAAATACGACAGTCTCGCAACTCCCCGCAGGCATGTGCACACAAACACCCGTGCGTTGAGAAAACACGCCAGGAGACATTCTCGCTGCGACATCTTCATCAACACAAACTCTGACACAGACTGCGGCTTCTGATAACAACAATGTCAAAAAGGGCGCAACTCGTGTGTTTGTATAACGGAGACACACCTGTTACTCACCTCTATGACTTAAAGGAGAAGGAAAGCTCCAAGACAGTTTATTGTCAACAGATTAGCCACAATAGTGCAAGATAGAACGCTATATTTATTCTGCAGAATGCTTCACCATACCTGAGTTACCAGCTCTATACTCTGTCTCTGTTTGTTTAGGACAGAAGCTGCCATATTAGCTTGTGTGACATCACTTCCTGCCTGAGTCTCTCCATGCGCACTCATAGCTGTGGGCTCAGATTACAGCAGGGATGGGAGGAGGGAGGGGAGAGAGGAGCAAACTGAGCATGCTCAAGCCCTAGCCCTGGAGGTTTAAGCTGAAAACAGGAAGTCTGATACAGAAGCCCATGAGTACACAATAGAAGGAAAGAAATGTGATGTTTCTTATGACAGAGGACTCAGAGCAGCATTACTTTGAGGGGTTACTGGTGTATTTATATAGACCTTTCTGATAAAGCTTACTTACTTTTAGCCTTTCCTTCTCCTTTAAAGGGGTTGTTCACCTTCCAACACCTTATTTCAGTTCAGTTTCAGAGAGTTCACCAGAAATAAAGACTTTTTCAATCACTTTCTATTTCTGACTGTTTTTCTAATACTGAAGAGTCAAGTTTCATTTTTTCCCTTTTTGTGTGTTTGTGAAGCAGCTCTGGGAGGGGGGGGGGGGGTCAGCGACCCGGTAACTAAATTTGATCTAAAAACTAAAGTTGATCCATTTCTTGTGTTTGTCCCTGCTGAACAGAATCCCTGAGTTTCGTTAAGGCTGGATGTGTCTTCTTGAGATCCGGCGAGATGAGAGGAAACTGATGCGACGAGAAAGATGTGACGAAAAGAAGGTAAGTGATAAAAATGTCGGACCTTGTCGCTGCGTTCATCGAACACGACTGTCATATGAAGACGCAACGTGCAGCTTTCGCATCTGACAGTCGTGTTGTGTCGGATGCACGCAGAAACAAGGTTCAACATTTCTATCACTTGCCTTATTTTCGTTGCATCCGTCTCGTCGCATCCGTTTTCTCTCATCGCGTCGGATCTCAAGAAGACGCATCGTGTAGTTCCAGCCCTAATGAAACTCAGGGATTCTGCTCAGCAGGGACAAACACAAGGAATGGATCAACTAATGGATCAATTTAGTTACAGGGTCGCTGACCCCCCCCCCAAGTGTCGTATCTCAAGAAGACGCATCGTGTAGTTCCAGCCTTAAGGCGGCTGTTAGAATTGATACAATAGTTGCACTTCTATTCCCCATAGATCCTGCTGAGAAATGGATCAACTAATGGAACTGCAAATTGGAACAGAATCTGCAACAGGATCAGGGTCGGACTGGTGGGTGCAGGTTCCACCCCAGGGCCCCTGATGTAGAGAGGGATATTATGAAACAATTTGCAATTGGTTTTCATTTTATATTACTTGTGGTTTTTGAGTTATTTAGCTTTTTATTCAGCAGCTCTCCAGTTTGCAATTTCAGCCATCTGGTTGCAAGGGTCCACATTACCCTGGCAACCATGCATTGATTTGAATAAGAGACTGGACAATGAATAGGAGAGGCCTGAATACAAAGATGAGGAATAAAAAGTAGCAATAACAATAAATTTGTAGCCTTACTGAGCATTTGTTTTTAAGATGGGGTCAGTGACCCCCATTTGAAAGCTGGAAAGAGACAGAAGAAGAAGGCAAATAATTAAAAAACTATAAATAAGAAAACATGAAGACCAATTGAAAAGCTGTTTTTTTTCTTGAAATTCTCACGAAATTAAGTAAATAGGCCTGTAAGATTTAACTCTGGTTGAACTGGTTCCAGTGTAGATTAACTTAACCCATTTTGGTGGCTCGGGGATTATGAGCTAACACTCTAATTTAACAGACCTGTTTGGATTTACGGAAGGATTAGACGCAGTCAATTATTGTGAAGGGGGATGTACTCACACAGATGCATGTATTTGCTGAACACAGGTGAAATGCAACATGCTGCGTCCCACCTGCATTTGCCACTTACATGCGTCTGTGTGAGCACAGCCCCCTTCACAATAATTGAGTGCGTCTACTCCTGAGCTCCCCTGCGGCGGAACGGAAGAAAGCGTAACGCAGGGGAGCACAGGAAAAAACGCCCGTGTGTAAGAGCCCTTAGGCAGAACAATAACAGACAGGGGAAGGACCAGGGCACAGTTTAGACCAATGGGACTCCAAGATAAATGACCAATTAGGGAGAAGATATGAAGTGAGTAATACACCTGGTTCACCTGAGTGTAACATTTATCACAATTTGCAAATTACATCATTTAAAGTATAAGCTCTGCTGTATCATTTGGGTGCTTCTCATTTCACTCCATATATTTCACTACAGCAATATATACAGATTTTTTACAGGGACGCTACAAACTAATCGTGCAAAGAGTCTGAACGACTCCAGCAAATCCCTTGTGAGGATCTTCAGCTGTTCCGTCCCGCTGTAAACACGGCCTTTGCGAACAGAACTGATCATATGAGAAAACTGTGGGAAATGGGCACTTTTCCATTCCTCATTACAATAAATGCAGAGATTTATAACATTTCACTACAGCTGCAAAGAGCAACTGAAATTGGCTTTTCTTCTAAAAACATCGCCTGTCTGCTACTGGTTATTCTCAACATGGGGCTTCTGTACATTCTAGGGAACTATAAACTATAGCCGTTAAACCACAGGATACACAGTAGATAACAGATAAGTACTACTATAGTTTATATAAACAAGCTGCTGTGTAGCCATGGGGGCAGCCATTCAAGCACAGGATACACAGTAGATAACAGATAAGTACTACTATAGTTTATATAAACAAGCTGCTGTGTAGCCATGGGGTCAGCCATTCAAGCACAGGATACACAGTAGATAACAGATAAGTACTACTATAGTTTATATAAACAAGCTGCTGTGTGCCATGGGGCAGCCATTCAAGCACAGGATACACAGTAGATAACAGATAAGTACTACTATAGTTTATATAAACAAGCTGCTGTGTAGCCATGGGGTCAGCCATTCAAGCACAGGATACACAGTAGATAACAGATAAGTACTACTATAGTTTATATAAACAAGCTGCTGTGTGCCATGGGGGCAGCCATTCAAAGTAGAAAAGGCTCAGGTTACACAGCAGATTAGCTCTGTAGAGCATAATGGCGTTATCAGTTATCCACTATTTAACCTGTGCAATTTACCTTTTTTAAATTCTGCCATTGCTGCACAGTAGCTTGTTTATATAAACTATAGTAGTACTTATCTGTTATTTACTGTGTATCCTGTGCTTGAATGGCTGCCCCCATGGCTACACAGCAGCTTGTTTATATAAACTATAGTAGTACTTATCTGTTATCTACTGTGTATCCTGTGCTTGAATGGCTGCCCCCATGCCTACACAGCAGCTTGTTTATATAAACTATAGTAGTACTTATCTGTTATCTACTGTGTATCCTGTGCTTGAATGGCTGCCCCCATGGCTACACAACAGCTTGTTTATATAAACTATAGTAGTACTTATCTGTTATCTACTGTGTATCCTGTGCTTGAATGGCTGCCCCCCATGGCTACACAGCAGCTTGTTTATATAAACTATAGTAGTACTTATCTGTTATCTACTGTGTATCCTGTGCTTGAATGGCTGCCCCCATGGCTACACAACAGCTTGTTTATATAAACTATAGTAGTACTTATCTGTTATCTACTGTGTATCCTGTGCTTGAATGGCTGCCCCCATGGCTACACAGCAGCTTGTTTATATAAACTATAGTAGTACTTATCTGTTATCTACTGTGTATCCTGTGCTTGAATGGCTGCCCCCATGGCTACACAGCAGCTTGTTTATATAAACTATAGTAGTACTTATCTGTTATCTACTGTGTATCCTGTGCTTGAATGGCTGCCCCCATGGCTACACAGCAGCTTGTTTATATAAACTATAGTAGTACTTATCTGTTATCTACTGTGTATCCTGTGCTTGAATGGCTGCCCCCATGGCTACACAACAGCTTGTTTATATAAACTATAGTAGTACTTATCTGTTATCTACTGTGTATCCTGTGCTTGAATGGCTGCCCCCCATGGCTACACAGCAGCTTGTTTATATAAACTATAGTAGTACTTATCTGTTATCTACTGTGTATCCTGTGCTTGAATGGCTGCCCCCATGGCTACACAGCAGCTTGTTTATATAAACTATAGTAGTACTTATCTGTTATCTACTGTGTATCCTGTGCTTGAATGGCTGCCCCCATGGCTACACAGCAGCTTGTTTATATAAACTATAGTAGTGTTTCTGAAGCAAACAGATCCGTTTTACCAGTGCAGGGCAACAGTCCATGATATTTTCATTACTTTAAAACATTTTCATTTTTCGGTGTTACTGTTCCTTGAAGAAGCCCAGATACCCTGCAACGACACTTTCCATCCAGTTAAAGCAAAAGGTCACAACTGCTCATGTACCACCGGGGCATCTGCGTCTGTTTAATGTCCCCAAGACGGGTCCCACCCAAGCTTTGTGCCTGGACTACCTGGGCCCACTTCCAAGCTGCCCTGAGAACAGATAAGAGCGGCCGGGGCACAGAATTCCCAATTGTGCTCTATTTGGAACATATTAGGATTCGGAGCGAAGCTGTCCTGTCGGTCACGTTTTACGAAGGTGTTAAAATATCTAATATTTGTTTTGTAGGGATCTGTTTCCCACCTCGGCCAATCTTTTCCTTGCAAACGTCTGATTGGAAATAGGAGATTGTGCTCTAAACACAGTGACATATTCAGCAGGAAAATGGAGAAAGGAGATCTGGAGCCTCTCCCATTCCCATGACCTTCCTTAAAGGGGAACTATCGCAAAATTTGAAATGTAATATAAGCTTCGTCATACTGAAGTAAGAAACTTTCTAAATACAATCAATTAAATATTCTGCATTGTTTCTGAAATAATCAAGTTTATCTTCACTATTCCTCTCTCAGCATCTGTTTCTCTTCATTCTGTCTTCATGCAGCAGTTGGGTGTCAGATATTCACTGACAGTTAGATCCAATATATCTTATAGGGGGGCTCCTTTTCTAGCAGATGTATTAGAGGTCACTCAAATAACTGATTCCAGTACAAACAAAATGTAACAAAATAACTGCCTTTTGCACAAATTCTGCATGTAGAGAGACATGATGTCTGGTGAGTTTAATAGAGTGACCTCTAATACATCTTCTAGGCAAAAGGAGCCCCCCTATAAGATATATTGGATGTAACTGTCAATGAATATCTGACACCCAACTGCTGCATGAAGAGTGAATGAAGATAAACAGATGCTGAGAGAGGAATAGTGAACATAAACTTGATTATTTCAGAAACGGTATCGAATTTTTAATTGATTGTATATAGAAAGTTTCTTATTTCAGTATGATGAAGCTTACATTTCATTTTCGCAATAGTTCCCCTTTAACATTTAAAGGGATACTGTCATTGGGAAAAAAAAAATTTCAAAACGCATCAGTTAATAGTGCTGTTCCAGCAGAATTCTGCGCTGAAATCTATTTCTCAAAAGAGCAAACTGATTTTTTTATATTTAATTTTAAAATCTGACATGGGGCTAGACATTTTGTCAATTTCCCAGCTGCCCCAAGTCATGTGACGTGTGCCTGCACTTCAGGAGAGAAATGCTTTCTGGCAGGCTGCTGTTTTTCCTTCTCAATGTAACTGAATGTGTCTCAGTGAGACATGGGTTTTTACTATTGAGTGTTGTTCTTAGATCTACCAGGCAGCTGTTATCTTGTGTTAGGGAGCTGTTATCTGGTTACCTTCCCATTGTTCTTTTGTTTGGCTGCTGGGGGGGACTTGGGGCAGCTGGGAAATTGACAATATGTCTAGCCCCATGTCAGATTTCAAAATTGAATATAAAAAAAATCTGTTTGCTCTTTTGAGAAATGGATTTCAGTGCAGAATTCTGCTGGAGCAGCAATATTAACTGATTCATTTTGAAAAAAAAAATTTTTCCCATGACAGTATCCCTTTAAAGGGATATTTCCCCTTTTTCTCCTTTCTTCTCTTTAAACTTTCAGATTAACATGCGGTGAGAGGAAAGGCGTATCAATTAAAGGGCGTTGTTCACCTTTAAATTCAATTTTAGTACGATGCAGAGAGTGATTTTCTGAGACAATTTGCAATTGTTTTTAATTAATTCGGCAGCTCTCCAGTTTTCAATTTCAGCAATTCGGTTGCTAGGGTTCAATTTCCCCTAGCAACCATGCATTGATTTGAATAAGAGACTGGAATATGAATAGGAGAGACCTGAATAGAAAGATGAGGAATAAAAAGTAGCAATAACATTACATTTGTAGCCTTACAGAGTATTTGTTTTATTAGATGGGGTCAGTGACCCTCATTTGGAAGCTGGAATAAGTCAAAAGAAATGGGCAAATAAAAACTTATGAAGACCAATTGATTAGAATTAGACCAATTGATAAGAACAAGTTGCTTAGAATTGGCTATTCTATAAGATACTAAACCCCATTTATATGTAGGGCATAACATCTGGTCACACTGTGTCCAAGGGATACAGGACCCCTATAAGAAAGTGTAACTCTTACCCCAGAGACAGTTTATTCTGTAGAGCAGGAATATTCCTAGACAGAGTAGTTGGATTTGTCAGGGCCGAGTGAATGGGAATTGACGGGTCTCACCAAGCAGATCTAAAGTGTCATTTTTGTTGCCTCTGTATATAATGCAGGTGACTGTGACTTTATTGACACAAAGCATCGTGCGAGTTCATCAAAGTGTAAAATATGCTTTTCCCAGTTAAAACCCTTTGGCCTGCAGACAAAGGGAATTGCTATGGACTGTATTTCAAAAGACTCAGAAAAGGGAAAAAAATCACAATGGCAACACAAGCAGGAACATTAACGCGCATAAAAAGCTTTAACGTCTGGCAGAGCTGAGAATTTCTGGTACTACACAAACATCATTTCCAGCTCAAGTCCCTTGTCTTGTGCCCTTACAGTATTCTGCTGCAAAATGTACATTTACTATCCTTAGTACCTCTCGTACCTCAGTATCCATTAGCAACACATTAGTGTAATTATCTTTGGTACTGGAAGTCTTGGAACAGCCAATAACACATATATAATTATACAAATATATTTTAACACTGACATAATCCTGCATGGAATCTCATAAAAAAAACATTTGCATTTCCCAACAACAAATGTCAAGCTTACTGGTCCATGATAACCAGTAACTGAATCATACAGGAAAACCAGACATTACTTAGCATACTTCTAGTGATGAGCGAATTTTTTCGTGCAGCCTTGGATTTGCGGCGAAATTCCGTATTTCTGCAAATGTTTTTTATGAAACTGCGGAAAAAAATGTGCTGAGGAAAAACTCACTGCGACAAAAAAAGGAGCCCATTGATAAATGCATTTGGTCGTTAAAAAATTGTTGCTCATAAATTTGCTGTCCATTGACTTCAATGCATTTCGTGAATTTTTCTTGGATTTTTTATGCAGTTTCGTGAATTTTTCGGAAGGGGACAGATTTGCTCATCACTACATACTTCTAATCAGAATATAATTTATTCAAAACTGTCAATTCTGCTCTTTTTACTACACTGAAAAAATCTGCTTGAGGGATTAGTCTTAGCCACTTTAGCAATTTGTTCCACTTTTTCCTCTTTGCTAACTTGCTGCTTTTTTTTTCTTCGTTTCTCTCAGATCTGAAGACTTTCATTGCCCTGTCCTTGCTTTCTGTTTCCACTTAACATTTTCAGCAACATGTGAAATACTGCAGCACATAAACACCCCTCATCAGCCATAGCAACACGTGCGGCACAGCAGCACCTTTGTAATAGTAATAAAGGGGGAAAAGTCCCACTACATAATGTGATTAAATTGGCAGGGATATTGTTAAAGGTTAAATTGTTAGGTTGCCGGGTGCTGATTTGCTGGAGGAATAGGCAATGCTCCCTATAGGCCCACCAGATACATAAGTTGAAATCATGATAATTATACATTATACCTATATATGAATGAAGCCCTAGAATAAACAGTACAATAAGTACCCCCCTATAAGGACAACAGTTGGGCAGCAGTTTTCTACAGAAATCTGTATCCAAACAAACAGGTGCCTCTCCCATGTCATAATCCTGACAAAACCAGATAGACTTATTCCCCTGTGTTTCCTTATGGTTTTACAACTACCATCTTGTATCTTTTGCCTAGTTTACCCGACAGCTCATTAAATCATGTTAAAGAGACATAATTGCTAAGCAGACCTTTAAATGGACACAACCAGCCTGACACAGAGAAATGGTAGAATGAAAGTAACCCAAACGGTGAATTTTGTGCAAAAACAAAGGTATTTTGTCTGGACTGCAATGAATACCGTTGATGTGCAATCGGATATGGTTCGCTCATGTGATCGGCCTAAATCAGTAGTTGTCAAATGTCTTAAAGCAGAAGGAAAGCTACCGAAGCAGTTTATTGCCAATAGATTATCCACAATAGTGCAAGTTATAACACTATATTTATTCTGCAGAATACTTTACCATACCTGAGTAATCAGCTCTAGAAACTCTATGTTGGTTTGGGATAGAAGCGGCCATATTAGCCTGGTGTGACATCACTTCCTGCCTTAGTCTCTCTCTGCTCACGCATAGCTCTGGGCTCAGATTACAGCAGTGAGAGGGAGAGGAGCAAACTGAGCATGCTCAAGCCCAAACCCTGGAGGTTTAATCTGAAAACAGTTAGTCTGATACAGAAGCCCATGAGTACACAATAGAAGGAAAGAAATGCGGTGTTTCTTTTGACAGAGGACTCAGAGCAGCATTACTTTGAGTGGTTACTGGTGTATTTATATAGACCTTTCTGATAAAGCTTACTTACTTTTAGCCTTTCCTTCTCCTTTAAGGTTCAAGCTCCCCTTATGTCCAACTTTTGGTGAGGGTCCCATTTTTCTCATAACAAGGTCACAGGTACTGGAATATATCAGCATTAGTTTTAAGTCTCTCCAAAGCCTGTGCCTATGGTGGCCCTCAACCTCAAGTGCCACATATGGTGAATAACATTTTTTGCTGAAAAAAAGAAAGAATCTCCCTACTGCCGCTGGATACTTCTCCACCAAATCCAGTGGTGGAGGGTGGGGAGTGTAGTGGGTGCAGCCCTGCCTCCAAACTGGACTTTGAGTTGTATCCTGAAGAGATTTCCAACCCCAACTCCAATCTGAGCCCCCTGTGACGGCTCCAGGTCCACCCAGTCGAGCCACCAGCCCCACACTTTTTTGTGAATAGTAAACCGATTTAGATGGAGCTTCTCCGGGAACTTCTCCTCTACACATAATTTTGTTTTTTTGCATTTACAAGGTACCGATATTTCCTAGAAGAACTATGTAAATATATATAAAAACCACAATGTAGCCACGGGAGCTGACTTTCAAGTTCCAGCAAGCTGCGTGACCCTATTTGCATTGCAGATAAGGAAATACAATAGTTTTAGTATGAAAGTGGAGATAAACTGGGGTTAAATATCATTTATGGCTCTCCAGTACACACCTACAACAAGGAAACCTTACTCATAAAAAATAGGACTGTTTTTACTGTATTTTATTTATATTGATTTTACTGTACCAGCCTGGAGGTTTATTGGCCCTATAATAGTAATGTCTCAGGCATTTAAAGTTGTCGACATAGGCTCCACCATCTTGGCTCTTGTAAGGTTATCCTTGATATGTCAGTGGCACTGCACATGCTCAGTGTGCTCTGGGCTGCTATAGGGCAGTTTCAAAACAAAAACAGTAGGACATGGGGTCACATCACAATTAGTGGGGGTGATTATCAGTCAATTCTGATGCAGAAGGCACTGACTTCTATCCTGCCATGTAATGTGAATCTGAATGAATTACTTGTATCATGACTGTTACATATTATGGACAGGGCTGTATTTAGGTCCGATGCCGCCCTACACCTCACCCCTATGGAAATCCGTGGCGGAGGGTGGGGACGGTTTTTAGAAAAAAAAATGAAAAAATACTCACCCCTCCCCTGAGGGCTGCCCCCAAAACCGTACCGCCCTAGGAACAGACCCTCTGGGGCCTATATATAAATACGGCCCTGATTGGCAGCAGTCTAGATGATGTGCAGTGAATCAGCAGAAAAAAAGATGGGAAGCTACTGGGGCATCTTTAGGGGCATAGATTGTCTCTGCTGGGTGGTCTTGGGCTGGTGCAGAAGCCCAAATAATAAAGGACAGGTGCAGGATCCATTATCCAGAAAGCCGTTATGCTTCTGGCCATCTCCCATAGACTCCATTTTAATCAAATAATTCTCATTTTTTTAAACAAAAAACAGTCGCTTGTACTTGATCCCAACTAAGATATAATTAATCCTTATTGGAGGCAAAACCAGCCTATTGGGTTTATTTCATGTTTATATGATTTTCTACTAGACTTAAGGTATGAAGATCCAGGCCCCAAGTCCAACGCCTACACTGCATTTCTATCTTTAGTTCTCCTTTAAAAGACACAGATGGGTTAGAATCACCAGGAAATAAAATTCTCTTATACATGAAGAAAATTTCAACAAAGGGTAACATGTTTTATTTTATGCAGCCTTTACTTCCTTTTTTGTCGAGATTCCTGGATATTTATTATGTAACATTCCACCAGAACCCCAGTAGTGAATATGTGATATACACCGGCACTCTGAAACCTTCTTCATTCCTAGCAAACTTTCCATTATACAGGTATGAGACCTGTTATCCAGAATGCTGGGATAATGGATCTGTAATGTGGATCTTCATACCTTAAGTCTACTAGAAAATCATGTAAACATGAAATAAACCCAATAGGCTGGTTTTGCCTCCAATAAGGATTAATTATATCTTAGTTGGGATCAAGTACAAACGACTGTTTTATTATTACACAGAAAAATGAAAACAGTTTTAAGAATTTGGATTATTTGGATACAATGGAGTCTATGGGGCAAATTCACTAAGATTCGTAGTTGCGCCAGGCGTAACTTTGCCGCACTTCGGCAGGCGTATTTTCGCCAGCGCTCCGCAAATCCGAAGTTGCGCTCAGGGGTAGCGTAAGGTTGCGCAGTTGCGCTAGCGTTGATTCGCTAAGTGAAGCGAAGTTACGCTAGCGAAGGTTAATTTGCATACAGCGCCAAATTCAAATTTCAATGGAGGAATACGTAGAATCACTACAAATGCCTGGGAAACCTTCAAAACATCAAATAAAATTTTAATTTTGCCCTACACATGTGCCCACTGTATAGTTAAGTTGCCATGAGTCAGGAAATGTAGTTTTCAATCTTTTTCAGCCTATCACCCATAATATAGAAAAAACGCCAGCGTTTTTTGGGACTTAGAAAAAATTTGAACTTTTTTGGAAGCAATCCCTATCTACTCTATTGCGCTTCGCCTGGTCTGAGGTGGAGAAGGAAGTCTGGCGTAAAAGGTAGCGTTCAGAACAATGCGCGCGTTAGTGAATTTGTGTAGTTACGTCCGTTGCGCAAATTCGCCAGGCGTAAGGGTGTGAAGTAACACTAGCGAAGTTCCGCCAGCATTCGTTAGTGAATTTGCGAAGTAACGAAAATGACCAACGCTAGCGAATTCACGCTAACGTTAGGCGCTTCGGCGCATAGTGAATTTGCCTCAATGGGAGACCGCCTTTCTGTAATTTGGAGCTTTCAGGATAACGGATCCCATACCTGCACCTTCATTAAACATGTTCAATGGCTATACTGTCATTTCTGAAGGCAACTGCTACTGAAAGCAATATCTATCTAGCTGTTGGATATTTTCTGCACTGCTGGTTCTGACTCCTGAAACAAGGCAGCAGAAGACTGTTGAGTCACAGACCTGGAGGAGAAGTGACTTTTGCACTGTGCAAATGATTGAGATTGCTTTATGCACACAGGGGACTACTGCAATTTGGTGCTGCACCAACCCATAGGCTGGCACTGCTTAAAGCAACATATTCCTGTCCGCAGCGAGAGTTCTGTGCACTACGTGCATCCTGAGCAGTGCAGAGCACAAACATTAGCCCGGCTTTAACCAGTAAATAACCAAGATGTTCTTTGCGCCTCCTTCAATTATAACTATGACCAGTGACCAGGCTAAATACACAAGGAGCGAGGAAACCGTATCCGAGAGCGCAGGAAGTCCGAGGAGACAGAGTTCTGAGCAGGCCCTGCAAAAAGTCTGTGTGAACTTCATTTAAGCACTGAGCAAATTCATCACAGAACATTCCCAGTACTGCCCAACGCTACTGCACATGTTTGTGTCCGTGTTTTATACTCCACAACGTCATGTACCTCTGTGTTATGGACATTTTTATTGGAATAATTAAAATATAAACAAATCGATAGGGCAAACGCGTTTCAAGCCCTATTGTAT
Organism: Xenopus laevis; assembly: GCF_017654675.1. Classification (NCBI taxonomy): domain Eukaryota; kingdom Metazoa; phylum Chordata; class Amphibia; order Anura; family Pipidae; genus Xenopus; species Xenopus laevis. The sequence continues at coordinate 6,801,229 of NC_054379.1, forward strand.
TGAAACATTTCAAGTAATAAAAAAAGCTAATTATGTACATTTTGTATTGGAATAATTAAAATATAAACAAATCCATAGGGTCTAGGCGTTCCGTGCCCTATTGTACTGAAACATTTAAAATAATAAAAAAAAATAATTGTGTACATTTTATTATCGGAATAATTAAAATATAAACAAATCCATAGGGCCTACGCTTTTCGTGCCCTACTGTACTGAAATATAAATAAAAAAAACTAATTATGTAAATTTTTTACTGCAAAAAATGTAAATATAAACAAACCCATAAGGCCTATGTGTTTCGTGCCCTATTATACTGAAAGATTTTAAATAATAAAAAAAACTAATTATGTACATTTTGTATTGGAAAAAATGTAAATATAAACAAATCCATAGGGTCTACAAGTTTCGTGTCCTATTGTACTGAAATATTTCAAATAATAAAAAAAACCTAATTATGTACATTTTTTATTGGAATAATTAAAATATAAACAAATCCATAGGGCCTACGCGTTTCGTGCCCTTTTGTACTGTAATATTTCAAATAACAGAAAAAGCTAATTATGTACATTTTGTATTGGAAAAATGTAAATATAAACAAATCCATAGGGCTTACGCATTTCGTGCCCTATTGTACAGAAATATTTCAAATAAAAATTATGTACATTTTGTATTGAAAAAAATAAAAAAATAAACATCGCTATAGGGCCTATCCTATGCCTTTCATGCCCTACTGAGCACAAAACGCGTAAGCCATATATTTTAATGTTTTCCAACAAAAATAGCTTTTTCTTCCATATCTGTGGCTCTTTGGAGTGCCTGGAGACCTACGTCTGTTCAGGCCAATAACAGCTGCTGACACAGTGCCTTCACACTTTGTTGGCACCTAACTGGCGCCATCCTGATGGTCTGTACCACTCATATCAAAAATGCCCTATTGTGCACAAAATGCATAGGCCCTATGCAGACAGATGTTATGTTTAAATTGTTTCCAAAAAATTGCTTTTCCTTCCATATCTGCGGCCCTTTGAATTTCCTACAGTGCCGGGAGGCCCACTTATCTTCGGGCCAATAAAAGCGGCCCCTTCAGACTTTGTTGGCATCTAACTGGCGCCTGATGGCCTGTAAGACGCCTATCAACCCAAAAATTGGGCAGCTATTTTTATGGCATGCTTGAAGATCCCATCAGTATGAATGTGGTACGTGAGCATCCGCACTTTAACTCTCCAAGAGACGAACAACCCTCTCATTTATATTTTGTGGTAGCACGGGAAATGGCACGCATCAAAAATAGACAAAAGGCACCAGGAAAGGAAATTGTTGCTCCAAGTGGTTTGAGTTGTGTGCCCTCTTGGTTTAGAATTCTACAGAAAGATTATAGAGAGATACTAGAATAGGATCCGTTATCCAGAAAGCTGGGTCGGCCGTCTCCCGTAGACTCCATTTTATCCAAATAATCGAAATTCTTAAAAATTATTTCCTTTTTCTGTGTAATAATAATAAAACAGTCGCTTGTACTTGATCCCAACTAAGATATAATTAATTCTTATTGGAGGCAAAACCAGCCTATTGGGTTTAATGTTTAAATTATTATTTTGCAGACTTGAAGTATGAAGATCCAAATTACGGGAAAGATCCTTTAGCCTGAAAAGCCCAGGTCCTGAGCATATACCCTTCCATCTGCCTAAAAAGGGGGTCTTGGAGTACCAACATAGCCATATGCACATGATTAGTTGGAAATGCAAGGAGACCGACCTTTAAAGGGTAAGTTCATGGACAAATGAAAAAGTTGCGTTTATATTCTGCCTCTGGTTGCCGGGGTCAGTGATACCTGCAACCTTATCAGGTTTATTCAGAGGCTGGATTGGACTATTTCTGTTATTTATTTTTAATGTTTTTTTCTTTCTATTTGTGCCCTGTCCTATTCATGGATCGGTCTTTGGTTTTTGGGTTTTAAAACCACAATTTGGTTGCTAGGATAGGCGGCACCCTAGCAACCAGAGCAGATGAACAAAACATTTCAATTATACCGAAACCAAAACATTTTAAAAAAAGAGAAAGAATACAAGACTTTATATTGTATTAAAGTTCTTTTTTAAGGCATACATCCCCTTTAAGAAAAGAAAAAATCCAATTTTCAGCACTATTTAAAGCACAATCATTATTATCTTTACTCTTGGCAAAAAAAAAAAAGAAATGAAGCAGTTGTGTTATATTGAGAGAATCCATCTCGACTACATGTTTTCCACTTAAATAAAGGAAATAAAAGTGTAAACAGTGCAAGAGAGGAAGTGAAGTATTTCCTTGTGCCCCGGCAGAGAGTAAGCAATGGACATATCTAGGAAAAACACGTAGTCCCTATTGCAGGGAGTGCATTACGTCCAGATGTACTGGGATGGGCTTGTTGGTCCTTATATTATATGGTGCAAACATTTGTTCATTCCATTCTGATGTCACTTAACAAGTTTCTGAAAGTGACATCACAGATAATGATGCAGTTGAGACCTATGAGCACGTAATGGGGTTGGTCATGATCCTGTTCTGCATTGGCATGATTGGCTGCTTTTAGGCCAAGCCTATAGGCCCCCCTGCTGTGGTCCCCCTGCTACTTTCTTATTGGAGGTTACTAGACTTAAAGGAGACATTTGTCAGGGGTAGGCAAGTCCTGTAAGGCTGCCAGTTATTGTGTGATCTTGACTCTTGACCATCCACAATCCATTTCTTCAGGCCACTGGAGGTGCTGCGTTCCTTCAGACTTGGACTCTGGAGGATCACATTTATAGGCCTGTGGTTCCCAAACTGTGGGGTTGTCAATTTATACCAAATTGTTGCTCAACAACCCCATGGATGTTGCTCCCATTGACCTTAAACAGGAGCTTATTTTTTGGAGGCAAGTTTGGGTTGCATATAAACCAGATTTACTACCAACCAAAGCCTCCTGTAGGCTGCCAGTCCTCATAGGGACTACCAAATGGCCAATTATAACACTTATTTGGCACCTTCAGGAACTTTTTCAAGCTTGTGTTCCTCTCCAACTCTTAAACCCATTTGAGTGTGGCTCATGGGTAAAATAGGTTGCTTTAGACTAATACAAACAATGGAAGGGTGAAGAAGGGCCAAGAAGAATGAAATTTGAGGGTGGATGCTTACTTACTACCTTGGTTTTATACATCTGTAACCTTGTTATGGGCCAGGAGGACCTAACTAAAACACTTATGTTTTTCCTAAGCCAATGTTGTCTGACATCTTGGCAGCTCTCTTACATATCACTTCCCAAAGCCTGGCTGATGGTGTGCCCATGGGCATGAGTTAAATCAGTACGGCATGGTTGGCTCAATAGGGGTAAGTAGCCATTCATATGTTCTCTAGTCCTACACAAAGACCACAGACCTCCACAAGGATAGTGTTTTTCCTCTTAAAGGGACACTCATTCCCCCCCAAAAAAAATGTTGGCTAAGCAGAGCTTTAATAAAGGAACAGCTTGTATTTTAGCCCTGGTTTTTGCATGGCTAAATAGGAAGGAGAAACGACAGCTCCGATGTGAGCGCAGCGAGAGAAGCCTTTACACACTGAGCCACTGAAAGCTGAGCATCAGCCAAATGGATTTGTCTATCCAAACAATGACATAAAAGAACAGAGCAATCTTTCTCTGGCCAGTTACCTTTCACATATAACTCTCACTGCTGCTTTTACATGTAACCCTGAGCTCAATGAATCATTTACTAGGAATATATTTACATCTTGTCGCCTACAAAATTCTATTTCTTGCCAGCAGAGCAATAAAAAAGAGCAAAAACAGATATTGCACCACCATTGCCGCCTATTGAAATGCATGAGAGTCATTCAAAAAGAACTTGCAGTGAGCTCTGCTTCCCTTTTCAGACAGGTCAGATGACCCTTAGGCACCAACAAGGGGGTAACAGTGAAGCATATTAAACATATTGACAGTGGCGTAACTAGTAACAAGTATGTATCATGGATTTAGCAGGTCGTCTTGTGATGCCGCTGGTTTAATGTGCACTGGCAGCCATAATGTATCTGTGTCATTGAGACAGAATGTATCTCCAGCTGGGATGTTCGTTTCTATTGCACGTGTATATATCACTGTTTAGTGATAAACAAGTCATATAACATATTCTCTATTGATTTTATTTGAGGAGACCAGACAATCCAGTCTTAACTGGGCTAAAGGTTAATGCAATTTGAACACCTTTGTGCTGAGGCATCTTATAACAAACAAGCCGATTCTTATTGTTGCTTTTCACTTTTCCTTTCTTCTTCTTTTTTTTTTTAACAGTTCAAATTTTTCGAGTGTACAGACGTTAAAAGGAAATGTACTTAATGAACACAGAAATGCACCTCATGCTCAATACTCTAACAATATACACTGAGTTTGATGTGGGAAAACCATAGCACATGGAGTAGGGTAAAGTAGAGTTGAGTGGAGTTAAGTAGCATAGAGTTGAATACAGTAGAAGAGTAACTGAGAGAGGAGTAGGGTTGAATAGAGTTGGGTAGAGTTGAGTTGAGGACAGTTAAGTAGCATAGAGTTGAGTAGTAGTAACAGTTGAGTAACAGTAGTACAGTAAATTAGAGTAGAGTTGAATAGTGTTGAGTAGAGTTGAGGAGGATTGTTAAGTAGCATAGAGTTGAGTACAGTAGTACAGCAAATTGGAATAGAGTTGAATAGAGTTGGGTAGAGTTGAGGAGAGTTAAGTAGCATAGAGTTGAGTACAGTAGTACAGTAAATTAGAATAGAGTTGAATAGAGTTGGGTAGAGTTGAGTTTAGTTAAACAGCATAGAGTTGAGTACAGTTGTACAGTAAATTAGAATAGCGTTGAATAGAGTTGAGTTGAGGAGAGTTAAGCAGCATAGAACGGAGTACAGTAGTACAGTAAATTGGACTAGAGTTGAATAGAGTTGAGGAGAGTTAAGTACTATAGAGCTGAGTACAGTAATACAGTAAATGAGAGTAGCGTTGAATAGAGTTGGGTAGAGTTGAGGAGAGTTAAACAGCATAGAGTTGAGTACAGTTGTACAGTAAATTAGAATAGAGTTGAATAGAGTTGGGTAGAGTTGAATAGAGTTTGGTAGATTTGAGTTGAGTAGAGTTAAATAGCATTGAGGTGAGTACAGTAGTAGAGTAAATTAGAGAAGAGCAGAGTGGAATAGAGTTGGGTAGGGTTGAGTTGAGTTAAGTAGAGTACAGTAAATTCTACACCTTCGTCCTCAGTCCTGCTGAGGAACCTGTCATTAGGTCAAATGGAAACTGCTTTTCACTGTTGTTGACAGATGTCAGCCCAAATACCCCCAGTATGCCATGAATGAGCCTAAAGTGTGTAATGTTAAGCTTTATCTCCCCGCCCCCATCAACTATCTGAGACTCCAACTGAATGTGTAGCACAGCCTCGGGCAAATTGCTAGCTCTGCAACCACAGAAGAAGACCTGCTATTTGGGATGAAAGTTGTCAAAGATGTTACAGGGCAACCCTTTTGAAATAAAAAAATAACAAAAGTGGTATAAAAGTGATCCCTTTATTGGCTAACTAATATAATCATAGCAAGCTTTCAGAACATTTTAGTTGCTTTTTCAAGCTGAAAACTAAAATAAATGTTCTGAAAGCTTGCTATGATTATATTAGTTAGCCAATAAAGGGATCACTTTTATACCCTGTAACATTTTTACTGGCTAACAGGGTACAACAACTTTACCTGCAGTTATCAAAGTAAAATAGACACAACACAAGAACTTGTCGTTATTTCTGCTCCTTTTGTATATTGTAATACAGGTATGGGACCAGTTATCCAGAATGCTCGGGACCTGAGCTTTTCCGTATAATGGATCTTTCTGTAGTTTGGATCTTCATACCTTAAGTCTACTAGAAAATCATGTAAACATTAAATAAACCCAATAGACTGGTTTTGCTTCCAATAAGGGGGTCTTAGTTGGGATCAAGTACAAGCGACTGTTTTATTATTGCATACTTTCCGTAATTTGGAATTTGGAATTCTGGATAACAGACCCCACACCTGTATTATATAATTATTATTATTACAGGTATGATATTCGTTACCTGGAAACCCGTTATCCAAAAAGCTTCAAATTACAGAAAGGCCGTCTCCCATAGACTCCATTTTGTCCAAATAATCCAAATGTTTAAAAATAATTTCCTTTTTCTGTGTAATAATAAAACAGTCGCTTGTACTTGATCCCAACTAAGATATAATTAATCCTTATTGGAGGCAAAACCAGCCTATTGGGTTTATTTCATGTTTATATGAATTTCTAGTAGACTTAAGGTATGAAGATCCAAATTACGGAATGATCCATTATCTGGAAAACTCCAGGTCCCGAGCATTCTGGATAACAGGTCCCATACCTGTATCACATATTTATAAAGCACCAACATATTCAGCAGCGCTACAGGGGAAACGCCAGAGAAAGTCATTAAAACTAAGGGTCAATCAGATCACAGTCTCATTCATTTTCTTCTACATTTCTAATTAGTGACACGAGTTGCATCAGGGAAGGATTAGGAATATTTTTAGGATTACTGACGTTACTCCATTAATCCTCCTAAAGCACAAATACACCATTGGATACATTGGCACTTTTTTTTTTTTTACTTCGAAAATTCCCCCGAATTCACTTCAACCCTTGATAAATCTGCCCCTTAGTGTGTTATAGAATGGCTAATTCTAAGCAAGTTTTGAATTGGTCTTCATTTTTTCTTTTTTAAACTTTTTAAATTATTCACTTTTTTCTTCTCCTCTTATTTCCAGTTTTCAAATGGGGGTCACTGACCCTATCTAAAAAAATACTCTGTAAGGCTACAAATATAATGTTATTGTTAGTTTTTATTACTCCTCTTTCTATTCAGGCCTCTCCTATTCATATTCCAGTGTCTTATTCAAATCAATGCATGGTTGCTAGGGGAATTTGGACCCTAGCAACCAGATGGCTGAAATTACAAACTGGAGAGCTGCTGAATAAAAAGCTAAATAAGTAAAAAACCACAAATAATAAGAAATGAAAACCAATTGCAAATTGTCTCAGAATATCACTCTATACAGCATACTAACAGTTAATTTAAAGGTGAACAACCCCTTTCAAGTAGAATTAAATTATTTGTTGCAACCATTGGTTTCCCAGGTTCTGGCAGCACTTTCATTGTACATATGATTAATATATAGATATATCTAATGATTTAGGTTATAATACAATACACATTACATGAAATGACATTTATACAAATGTAACACACACACACATATATATATATATATATATAAACACACACATAATATTAAATCTCTGACAACATTCGAATACCATGAGATCCGACTCTCATATTTCCAGACTTTGGGCTGGAGAAACTGCTGACGGGGCACATTCACATACACGGGACGGTCGAGATTAGGGAAACCCTTTGACTGAAGATCAGACACAAAGATTCAACTAAAGCAACTTTGCTTCTTGTCAGACAAAACATCTGATGAGCGTCTATAGAGGATTTGCTGTGTCATGTCACGGGGCCGGAGGACTCAATGAAAACTCATGATCCACACGGTGTTGTAGATGGGACTTTGGGTTTATTAATCAACTCGAGGCAACAGAATTCGTTACAATTACACGGAATTTACCAAACGTGAAAACTTTGGGGTGTGTGAGCTGCTGTGGGTTTGCACAAAGGACACAAAAGTGCAGTAACACTACTGACAGCAGAATGAACTGGAGCCTAATTTACCCTTGTTTTATGCTCCGTCAGTGTCACTAATTAGGAAACTGTATCTCTCCTTGTTTAACCCTCCAGCGTCTGCATTAATCCTTTATGGATAATGTTTCTGGTTCCTAATGCACCTTTAATATAAATATGGATGCACCAAATCCACTATTTTGGATTCAGCCGAACCCCCGAATCCTTCTGCTGAAAGATTCAGTTGAATACCGAACCAAATCAGAATCCTTAATTTGCATATGCAAATTAAGGGTGGGAAGGGGAAAAATTTTTTACTTCCTTGTTTTGTGGCAAAAAGTCACGCAATTTCCACACCCCCGCCTAATTTGCATATGCGAGTTAGGATTCTGTTTGGCCAGGCAGAATCCTGCTGAAAAAGGCCAAATCCCGAACCGAATCCTGGATACGGTGCATCCCTTAATATAAGCGATAAAGTGAAATATAATTCACAATATAATCCCTAAAATCCCTAACATTCTGGCTTTATGGATGAACTTGTGCACTTGTGCCCACCCCTAGCTCTGGAGATTAGCGACTGCTCAAAATGGATGCGTTTCTTTGTGAATCGGGGACAAGTTGCAGCGGGAATTTTCATCACTAAGGTGGACTTTGGTCTTTTTTCTACCCGATTTAACTATGTAACAGTGTTCGGCGTTGAAACGGCGTCAGCATGTGATTTTTTTAGGCGCTGTGCGTATTGTGACTAGTGATGGGCGAATTTATTTGCCAGGCCTGGATTCGTAGCTAAAAATTGTCACGTGTCAAAATTATTTTGATGCCCATTGACTTTAATGCATTTAATGCATTTGGTCAAAAAAGTCACGCATGTAAAAATTTACTTCAATGCATTTCGCTTTTTTTTTTCCGTTTTGCTAATTTTCCGGACAGATTGCGCCCATCACTAATTCTGGCCACCTACAGAGGGAACTATGAAATTACCATCACCTTCAGGTTAGGGGTGGCCACAGGGATCCCCAACATCACTAGAAACACTTTTCACAGTCCTTTGTAGTAGGAAAGCGACTCTTAGCACAGAAGTGTTCAGCACATGTTTGAACATATAATGAATATAATGAATATAATGAATAAAATGAATAGGGTCACAAGAGGTCATTTACCCAGGGGTGCAAGCCCCTTTGTGCTCATTTAGCAGCATTTCTTCTCTGCACGGAGCTCTGAGTCTTTGTAGTGGATAAAGTGGAAGATTGTGACCATTTTTCCACTTTGCACATTGTCTGGGGAATTGTAAACAGCGTCGGACTGAAGGGTCCAAGGCTTTTGACACAGGGGCCCCCCTGCCCCACCCCCCACTCTGGCCCCCCCTGTGCGGGCAGAAGAAGTGTGTGGGTCTGGGTCTGCGGGGTCCAATGAGTTTTTATCCGGTGTCCCGTTGGCCCAGTCTGACCCTGATTGTAAATGACCCTACAGTCTTGCATCCTTCTAAGTTAGTTGTACTTGCCCTTGCATCATAAACAAGCGGTATAAATGCTACTAGTGATGTGCAAATCAGCCAAAAACCCAACAAACACCCGACCCTAAAGCCCCCCCGACACGGGCCGATAAAAACTGCCGACAGACCTGGACAGTCGCCTAATTGTTTCCGAGGATGCAAAGTGCCAAGTACAATGGGTCACATATAGTGGGACTGTCCTACAGTTAAAAGACTATGGAGCTGTACTTATACTATGATTGACAATGTCTTTAATTGTACGGTACAGAAAAATTATTATATTTTTTTGTAATACATTATTGTTATACGTTATTTAACAAACCCATTGAGGCCCTAACCAAGACACAGTTTAAATGGTTATTTTTAGTGCTACTAAACTAGTCATTGTCAGAGCCTGGCGTTCATCAATATTAGACTTCACCCTAGTAAAGCACAAAGTGGACAATATTATGATAATGAAAAAGCTGACATATATCCTAAATGATAAATCTCCTCTATTTCAGAAAATATGGTCGCCATGGCTAATTTATAGGGGCATATGGGATGGCTTGGGATCTGGAGGTTGTATCTGACAAATCAATATCCTTCATCTTATTGGAATTGTTGGGCATTGCAATTGCTGTCACTCATAGGACTTGAAGAGTAGATATGGGTTTATATATTCTGTGAAATACTTCAATATTTCTCTTCACTAATGTTATGATTGTTCTATTCTTTTGTTTTTTTGTTTTTGTTTTTTAATTCTTCTTTTTGTGTTTGATATACTCTTGATTTGAATTGATATAGGGTCGCAGTATGTATGATATTGTTTTATTGCATGTTATATCTGGGAGTGAACAAACTGTATGGATACCGGATGTTACTATACGACTTGTATTTTCTCTTACAATAAAAATGTATTGAATAAAAACAAAAAACTGGCCACAGACCAAGTCGGCATCTTATCGGCCCGTGTGCAGAGCCCACCGGGCAGGGTAAAAAATCCCATCGGATCACAGCCACATCTTTTGTTGATGCAGTCTCGCGATCCGACCGCCCGTTTGGCCTCCATTCTGATCCGATCGTTGGGCCCTAGAGCCTACAATCGGATCAGCCCGATATAGCCTACTTCAATGTGGGCACATCAGGGAGAGATCCACTTTGGCGACATTGTCACCTGTAGGGCCACCGTAACCCTCCCAACCCAACCTGGTGGCAACAGCTCTATCTTTAGACCCGCCCCGGTCCTGCAATCTCTGACATCACAAAAAAGGGAGGGGCCAACATGCAACTATGAATAAAGGTTGGCGGAGGTGGAAGCCAGCAGTGTGAGGTTGCCCACAACCCGGCAATCTTGTGTGGAATTATGGCAAACCAGTTAATGCTGTTGGTAAATGCTTGATATTCTTCCCTACTACAGTAAAGTTTTATAGGTTGTCCTTTATTCAGGCCTTGTTCCCCCACTCTTATATATATATATAGCACTGCTAACCACAAACCCCAGCATGCCTTGGGCTAATATGGGAGGAGCTAAAGGAAGAAATGTCAGCTTACACTGATTATAACTGTGTTTTGATGCAATTCGTATAATCTCCTTGTACAGGTATGGGACCTGTTATCCAGAATGCTCGGGACCTGGGGTTTTCCGGATAATGGATCTTTCCGTAATTTAGATCTTCATACCTTAAAGGGGTGGTTCACCTTCAAGTTAATTTTTAGTATGTTATAGGATGGCAAATTTTAAGCAACTTTTCAATTGGTCTTCATTATTTATTTATTTTTTATAGTTTTTTAATTAATTGCCTTCTTCTTTTGACTCTCTCCAGCATTCACAGGGGGGTCACTGATCCCATCAAAAAAAATAAATGCGCCAAAGAAAGGCTACAAAGATATTGTTACTGCTACTTTTTATTACTCGTCTTTTTATTCTCCTATTCATATTCCAGTCTCTCATTTAAATCAATGCATGGTTGCTATGGTGTTTTGGACCCTAGCAACCAAATAGCAGAAACTGCAAACTGGAGAGCTGCTGAATAAAAAGCTAAATAACTCAAAACCGCAAATAATAAAAAACTAAAACCAACTGCAAATTGTCTCAGAATATCCCTCTCTACATCATACTAACAGTTCATTTAAAAGTGAACAACCCCTTTAAGTCTACTAGAAAATCATATAAACATGAAATAACCCCAATAGGCTGGTTTTGTCTCCAATAAGGATTAATTATATCTTAGTTGGGATCAAGTACAAGCGACTGTTTTATTATTACACAGAAAAGGGAATCATTATGAAAATTTTGGATTATTTGGATAAAATGGAGTCTATGGGAGACGGCCTTTCCCTAATTCGGAGCTTTCCTGATAACGGGCCCCATACCTGTATATCATTAAACTGACTTAGAAATATTCCAATCCTCAATGCTGACGAATGAGTTGCAAGAAGCGAGGGGTTATATATAAAAACCACGGCAGCAAAGGAACAGCCGGGGCTTCGGAGACAACACAGACACCTGCGCTGCTCCATTAATGGATCCCATTAGAATCAAAGAGATTTCATTAAATACATGTCCTGGAAAACACTTTCCCTCTGTGTTAGTGCAAATATAAATGAAACACTGAGCAGTTACCCATTAAGAAACAATGTAGCGCAACATCAATTAACTCTGCAGAGCCATTAAGTTCAGACGTCGCAGGAACAAATGCGACGCGAAGAGCCGAGAGGTCAGGCTGGTGACTGTGCAGCCCAAATATAAGAAATACAAAAAGGGCCGAATACATAAATAAACACAAGTATAAGATACGCCACTTTGTGTCATTAATTTTAACGATCACCCACGCGCATCAACAAATATCTCGCTTTCCATTTCTCTGTATTTATAATCAACCCCTGGCAATAATCTGCTACTACATAGTAGGGATGCTCTGAATCTATTATTTTGGATTCGGCCGAACCCCCGAATCCTTCGCAAAAGATTCGGCCGAATACTGAACCGAACCATAATTTGCATATGCATATTGGTTTTCATTTTTTATTATTTTTGGTTTTTGAGTTATTTAGCTTTTTATTCAGCAGCTCTCCAGTTTGTAATTTCAGCACTCTAGTTGCTAGGGTCCAAATTCCCCTAGCAACCATGCATTGATTTGAATAAGAGACTGGAATATGAATAGGAGAGGCCTGAATAGAAAGATGAGGGATAAAAAGTAGCAATAACAATACATTTGTAGCCTTACAGAGCATTTGTTTTGTAGATGGGGGTCAGTGACCCCCATTTGAAAGCTGGAAAGAGTCAGAAGAAGAAGGCAAATGATTCAAAAAACGCTAAAAAATAAATAATGAAGACCAAGTGAAAAGTTGCTTAGAATTGGTCATTCTATAATATACTGACTGATCACTTAAAGGTGATAATTATTATTGATAATAATTATTTTTCAACCTTAAAGGGGTTGTTTTCAGATAAATCACCAGAAATAACAACTTTTTCCAATGACTTTCTATTTTCTATGTGCCACCGTTTTTCTAATATTGAAGTGTAAAGTGTCATAGAGCAGCTCTGGGAGAGGGGGTCGCCGACCCTGTAAACTGTTCTAAATGGATACATTTAGTTGATACATTTCTTATCTTTGTCCCTGCTGAGCAGAATCTCTGGGTTTCATTACAGGCAGCTGTTAGACTTGATACAATAGTTACTGATACTCCAGAGATGCTGCTGAGAAATGGATCAACTCAATGTTGTAAAATTGTAACAGTTCAGAGTCTGCACCTGAATTACTGAGCTGTCAGACTCAAACACCAGAGACACCAACATTCAACTTTACACTTAGGGGCTGATTCACAAAGGGTCTAACATCGAGGGTTAATTAACCCTCGATACTCGACTGGGAATTAAAATCCTTCGACTTCGAATATCGAAGTCGAAGGATTTAGCGCAGATAGTTCGATCGAAAGGATTATTCCTTCGATCGAACGATAAAATCCTTCGAATCGAACGATTCGAAGGATTTAAATCCAAAGATCAAAGGAATATTCTTTGATCAAAAAAGCCTAGGCAAGCCTATGGGGACCTTCCCCATAGGCTAACATTGAGTTCGGTATCTTTTAGATGGCGAACTAGGGGGTCGAAGTTTTTTCTTAAAGAGACAGTACTTCGACTATCGAATGGTCGAATAGTCGAACGATTTTTAGTTCGAATCCTTCGATTCGAAGTCGAAGGTCGTAGTAGCCCATTCGATGGTCGAAGTAGCCCAAAAAACACTTCGAAATTCGACGTTTTTTTTACTTCGAATCCTTCACTCGAAGTTAGTGAATCGGCCCCTTATAGAAGAAAAACAGTAAAAAAAAAAATAATGGAAAGTAATTGAAAAAAAGTCTTTATTTCTGGGGAACAATCTGAAAACAACTGGACTGAAAAAAGTGTTTGGAAGGTGAACAACCCGTTTAAGTGATTATAATATGACCACTAGAGGGCACTATTTCATTAGCCATTAGGGAATTTCCTCATTGGGGCAACAACGGTTCTCCCCTTTCACCTTGTGAATAAATTACTATTTAGAAGTTCCTGAATTACATTGAGTTGTAACTGGCGAGCAAAGCTTCCAACTCTGGGAATCCAAAGCCAATGGCCGAATCAGCCCAATTTCGGACGGACGGCACATGGTTGGCCAAATCGGGGTAAAGATCCACTTGTTTTGCGGCCAATTAAATCCATTCAGTCGTCGCACAGAAAAAAAAAATGTAGCTGAGCATGCTGGGATCTGTAGTTCAAGATCAGCTGGACTGAACAAGTGACCCTTTCTGGTTACTGATTATACAAATTCCTGCCATTCATATATAATAGTCCCATTTCTCATCTTTTTAACTGCTGAGCTGACGTTTAACACTTACCCTGCTGATCTAAAAAAATGCAATTGTTTTGCTTGTTTGCAAGTAAAATGCAGAAGGGTGAGCAAAGTGACAAACAGAAACTCAAACCACATGGAAACGTTTGCCTTTTGGGCCCTTGTGGAATCTGGGAACTGAGGGGCCCGACTATAAAATAATAATGAATACAAGATATTGCGCTGCTCTGACACTGTCCTTTTAAGTGTTTTTCAGGCTGTTCTTACAGACACTTAAGACTTTGTTTCTCAATAATATTAATATTCACTCGCTGTATTTGGCAACTGGGGCTGTTGACAAAATAAACATTCTGGCTGAACAATCGGTAACAAGGTGAATAAAGCAGCGTGAGAGAGTCAATGTGTAACTGTTGTCATAGATTAGCAAATATTCTAGTCTCATTTACATATAATTACCAATTATTTGTACCACTAACTGAGAAATTCATTGTGCAGGACAGTAGATTGTAATTTCCCAGTATGGAATTACTAAAAATGTAATGTATCTGCTGATTAAATGCTTGAAACTCACACTGCTGCAGCCAATCACCTCCTCTCCCACAGCCCTACTGCTACTATTATACTATAGGCACCATCTCTCCCTACTATACCTGCTATCCCACAGTCACACTCCCTTCCCAGAGACTATTATCCACTGTTACTATAGGCACCATCTCTCCCTACTATACCTGCTATCCCACAGTCACACTCCCTTCCCAGAGACTATTATCCACTGTTACTATAGGCACCATCTCTCCCTACTATACCTGCTATCCCACAGTCACACTCCCTTCCCAGAGACTATTATCCACTGTTACTATAGGCACCATCTCTCCCTACTATACCTGCTATCCCACAGTCACACTCCCTTCCCAGAGACTATTATCCACTGTTACTATAGACACCATCTCTCCCTACTTTACCTGCTATCCCACAGTCACACTCCCTTCCCAGAGACTATTATCCCACTGTTACTATAGGCACCATCTCTCCCTACTATACCTGCTATCCCACAGTCACACTCCCTTCCCAGAGACTATTATCCACTGTTACTATAGACACCATCTCTCCCTACTATACCTGATGTCCCACAGTCACACTCCCTTCCCAGAGACTATTATCCACTGTTACTATAGGCACCATCTCTCCCTACTATACCTGCTATCCCACAGTCACACTCCCTTCCCAGAGACTATTATCCACTGTTACTATAGACACCATCTCTCCCTACTATACCTGCTATCCCACAGTCACACTCCCTTCCCAGAGACTATTATCCACTGTTACTATAGACACCATCTCTTCCTACTATACCTGCTATCCCACAGTCACACTCCCTTCCCAGAGACTATTATCCACTGTTACTATAGGCACCATCTCTCCCTACTATACCTGCTATCCCACAGTCACACTCCCTTCCCAGAGACTATTATCCACTGTTACTATAGACACCATCTCTCCCTACTATACCTGCTATCCCACAGTCACACTCCCTTCCCAGAGACTATTATCCCACTGTTACTATAGACACCATCTCTCCCTACTATACCTGCTATCCCACAGTCACACTCCCTTCCCAGAGACTATTATCCCACTGTTACTATAGGCACCATCTCTCCCTACTATACCTGCTATCCCACAGTCACACTCCCTTCCCAGAGACTATTATCCACTGTTACTATAGACACCATCTCTCCCTACTATACCTGCTATCCCACAGTCACACTCCCTTCCCAGAGACTATTATCCACTGTTACTATAGACACCATCTCTCCCTACTATACCTGCTATCCCACAGTCACACTCCCTTCCCAGAGACTATTATCCACTGTTACTATAGACACCATCTCTCCCTACTATACCTGCTATCCCACAGTCACACTCCCTTCCCAGAGACTATTATCCACTGTTACTATAGGCACCATCTCTCCCTACTATACCTGCTATCCCACAGTCACACTCCCTTCCCAGAGACTATTATCCACTGTTACTATAGGCACCATCTCTCCCTACTATACCTGCTATCCCACAGTCACACTCCCTTCCCAGAGACTATTATCCACTGTTACTATAGGCACCATCTCTCCCTACTATACCTGCTATCCCACAGTCACACTCCCTTCCCAGAGACTATTATCCACTGTTACTATAGGTTCCATCTCTTCCTAATCCATTCCATTCTGCAGTGCTGTTTTCCCATGTCACCAATAACTGAGTTGACAACCTACTGGTTGTTGTATTGGGCCACTCTCTAGTCTAGTAAATAGGTAACAATTAGATTAGATAAGGACCAGACAGGCTAAAAAACGTGTTGGGTGGGAGTGTGAGACCCTTTATGTGACCTGATCTCAGGTCCAGACTTGTTGATTTGGTTGACTGATCAAAGTAATGATAATTTGGTGATCTTGCCAAACAAGGGGATCTACCTGTGAAAGGCCAGAAGGAAACCCCAATGCCATAACAGACTCTCAGCCAAGGTTGATGGGAGTTGTATTATGAAGCCCACAGTACACAACATCCCCTAAACTGGACACCAGTTAATACATGTTCTCAATTTCTAGAGGTGCCACATGATTTATATGAAATGTTCCACTAGACAACAGGACAAGCAGAAGATGCTGAGGAACATGTAAAGCTCATGAATATGAATAGGACTCAGACAGTGGCACATTCAGCAGCACAAAGACAAGTTATTACTTCTCCAAACCCATTTCTCTCACCCCCGGTGCAAGTGATGCTTTAGCCCCACGACATCAATAATCAAATAATTTGCTTTGATACAAAATATGTACAAGTTTGGGGCGTCCAGCAATGTGCCCATCAGTAGGTAAATGTATAGAAACTTCTTTCAGAAAACTATTGGCAGCCGTTTCGCCCGAATAGACCAACATTGTCCTGTTACAACCGATGCAAATAACGTGCAGCTGATTATTTTATCTGCACAAAGCAAATTCACTTGTTAATCCAATTAATGACTTACTTCTATTTCCATCACAGCAGTAATCAAGTGGTTTTTATATTCATAAAACAACAAATCTGAGATAAAATAATACATAATAAAGCAGAGGTACCAGCTCCTAATAGTGTGTGTGTGTGTGTTTTCCAGATAAGGGATCTTTCTGTAATTTGGATCTTCATACCTTCTACTAGAAAATCATTTAAACATTAAATAAAGCCAATAGGCTGGTTTTGCCTCCAATAAGGATTAATTATATCTTAGTTGGGATCAAGTACAAGCGACTGTTTTATTATTACACAGAAAAAGGAAATCATTTTAACAAATTTGAATTATTTGGATAAAATAGCATCTATGGGAGACAGCATTTCCAGAATTTGGAGCTTTCTGGATAATGGGTTTCTGGATAATGGCTCCCACACCTGTATGTATATATATGTATATATATATACAGACACACAGCAGAAGAAAAAGCTGCAGGCAAAGCACTTGCTTAATGTTAATCTGTTTAGAATGTACCCAGGTTATAATCACCCTACTCCTCTGGAAAAAAAACAAGCCCTTTATGTATTGTGATTAAGGTAAATGTGCAGCATAAAGTCTATTTTAAAGTTTTACAGGCTATAGATTTTGAAGTTGACACCACCATAGGGAGTGGATGTCACGGTTATCTTTGTCCATAAGTGAGTCTGATAAAACAGCATTTCTGCAACCCAAAGTGAGTCCTGCCAGTATATATATATATATATACACATATGTACTGAAATGGAAATGAAATGGAATCTAAAATGAATCTTATGGCACAGAGATCTTACAGCCTGGCAGTATAGAGATCTGAGCACACAAAGTGAGCATTGGCAGGAATGAGTCTTAATTATAGATTAGACAATGTAGGGCTATTCCACACGGGGAGATAGCGACGCGTTTGCGGTCGCGACGACAAAGCGCCGCGACCGGCGCAGGCGACAGTTTTGTATGGGCGCCTATGTAAAAACGCCTGTGCTAACCACACGAGGCGATGCGCTTTTCAACAGTCGCCTGAAAATGCCTCGCCAGGCTTTTTCAGGCGACTGTTGAAAAGCGCATCGCCTCGTGTGGTTAGCACAGGCGTTTTTACATAGGCGCCCATACAAAACTGTCGCCTGCGCCGGTCGCGGCGACTGTCGCGGCGCTTTGTCGCCGCGACCGCAAACGCGTCGCTATCTCCCCGTGTGGACTAGCCCGTAAAGTGAGTCTGATCAAACAACAATCTGGCAACAACATGGCAAGATGACTAATGACTAATAAATCTGATGTAAGGGTAATCATATACTCCATGCTACAGCGATCTTTCTACCTAAAGTGAGTCTGACAGAACAGCGAATACCCACTGTGACTCTATTATAGGAATCTTACACTATCCAAAGTGAGTCTGGTATAGAGATTATACAGAAGATAAAGTGAGTCTGGTATAGAGATTATACAGAAGATAAAGTGAGTCTGGTATAGAGATTATACAGAAGATAAAGTGAGTCTGGTATAGAGATTATACAGAAGATAAAGTGAGTCTAGTATAGAGATTATACAGAAGATAAAGTGAGTCTGGTATAGAGATTATACAGAAGATAAAGTGAGTCTAGTATAGAGATTATACAGAAGATAAAGTGAGTCTGGTATAGAGATTATACAGAAGATAAAGTGAGTCTGGTATAGAGATTATACACAAGATAAAGTGAGTCTGGTATAGAGATTATACACAAGATAAAGTGAGTCGAGTATAGAGATTATACAGAAAATAAAGTGAGTCTGGTATAGAGATTATACAGAAGATAAAGTGAGTCTGGTATAGAGATTATACAGAAGATAAAGTGAGTCTAGTATAGAGATTATACACAAGATAAAGTGAGTCTGGTATAGAGATTATACACAAAATAAAGTGAGTCGAGTATAGAGATTATACAGAAGATAAAGTGAGTCTGGTATAGAGATTATACACAAGATATAGAGATTATACAGAAGATAAAGTGAGTCTGGTATAGAGATTATACAGAAGATTAAGTGAGTCTGGTATAGAGATTATACAGAAGATAAAGTGAGTCTGGTATAGAGATTATACACAAAATAAAGTGAGTCTGGTATAGAGATTATACACAAAATAAAGTGAGTCTGGTATAGAGATTATACAGAAGATAAAGTGAGTCTGGTATAGAGATTATACAGAAGATTAAGTGAGTCTGGTATAGAGATTATACAGAAGATTAAGTGAGTCTGGTATAGAGATTATACACAAGATAAAGTGAGTCTGGTATAGAGATTATACAGAAGATTAAGTGAGTCTGGTATAGATATTATACACAAAATAAAGTGAGTCTGGTATAGAGATTATACAGAATATTAAGTGAGTCTGGTATAGAGATTATACAGAAGATAAAGTGAGTCTGGTATAGAGATTATACACAAGATATAGAGATTATACAGAAGATAAAGTGAGTCTGGTATAGAGATTATACAGAAGATAAAGTGAGTCTGGTATAGAGATTATACAGAAGATTAAGTGAGTCTGGTATAGAGATTATACACAAAATAAAGTGAGTCTGGTATAGAGATTATACAGAAGATAAAGTGAGTCTGGTATAGAGATTATACAGAAGATAAAGTGAGTCTGGTATAGAGATTATACAGAAGATAAAGTGAGTCTAGTATAGAGATTATACACAAGATAAAGTGAGTCTGGTATAGAGATTATACAGAAGATAAAGTGAGTCTGGTATAGAGATTATACAGAAGATAAAGTGAGTCTGGTATAGAGATTATACACAAAATATAGAGATTATACACAAAATAAAGTGAGTCTGGTATAGAGATTATACACAAGATATAGATAGAGATTATACAGAAGATAAAGTGAGTCTGAGCAGAGTGATTTTACCTTTTCTTCTCTTTCTCGGCTGTCATATTCAGAGGTAGAAGAGCAGAATAATCACAGAGCGAATAACGAGTCCAAACAAGTCAGGAGAATAATAACAGATTTAGCGCCGGTGCAAAGGTTCAGGCGCAGATGAAAGTCGCACAGAGGGTCGGGGAGGTGCTGGTTGAGCCCGGGCAGGCGGTACAGTCTCAGGTCACTGCTGAGGATTGTACAGCCGCTCAGTGGGCGCTGCGAGAAGGTAAAGTCGCTAAGAGAGCGGCGCTGAGTCAGTCCTGGGTCCGTCAGAAGGTAAAGTTGCTCCTGCCGCTGCCCCTGCTCTCCGGGTGGGTGGGGGAGAGTCTTAGTCCCGGGTCCCTTCGTTCCAGTTCGTCCTGCTCGGCAGCAACAACCACATAATTCAGCTTTCCCATTGGCTGCCTCCGCCTCCTCCCCAGCCATCGCCCCGCCCACAACAGCGGCTCCTCTCGCTCTGGTCTGGGTCGGACAGGTCACAGTGGTGCAGAGCGGGGTCGCGTTATTCACTCGCTGCGCTTCTTCCTGTAGCCTCCGACCTCTCACTGCCTGTCTCATACCTGCCATTTATTATTATTATTATTATTATTTGTATTATCATTATTATTATTAATTATTATTATTGTCAATATTAGTGTATGTATTATTAATATTATTACTATTTTATTATTTTATAATTATTATGATTATTATTATGATTGTTAATATTATTTTATTATTATTATTATTATTATTAGTGCTTTTATTATTAATATTATTACTATTTATTATTATTAGTATTAATATTGTTATTGCAGTTGCCTTGGATGCTGATTTGTGTGCTGCTTTTCCAGCTTTACTCAGGACTCAATACCCATATCAGGTCCCTATCTATTTCCCCAGAACCTCTGGTACAGCACATAGAGTGTAAGCTCTGCAGGCACATAGTAGTATGAATGAGAGAAAAGCTGCAGAACTGACCCTGATGTTTCAGGCAACAGGAAAAAATATTCTGCACATTTCAATACTTTTTTGGTGCATGGAAAAAAAATTCCCGTTTCTAATGTGTAAAACAGTGAATCTGGGGGCCGCCGTGGAAAAATGACACCTAAACAGGGTCGGACTGGGCCTGCAGGACACCGGGAAAAAACCCGGTGAGCCCCGGGCCTCATGGGCCCCAGCTGGCCCAGACCCCCTCCCCCGATCTGATGGGCCCCCCAAAAAAAAACAAATAGTGCCGGACTTTGCGCTCAGGGGACCCCCAGAGGTTTGGAACCCGGTGGTCCCCCCAATGTCCACTCTGAGCCTTCAGCTAAAGCCACAGATATATGTCAGTGAGTTGTGCTCCTGTAGTCCTGAATCAAGGCTACTGGATTTATTGGCAATATATAGTGAATAAAGAACCCCCTATTGTAAAATATAAGGATATTATAAGTTACCGAGGAGTTTCATGACCATATAAAAGTACGAGGCCGAAGAAAAAAAGTGGTGTAACTAGATATTACTGGGCCCCAGGGCCGCCATCAGAAATCACGGGGCCCCGTACAACATTTTCTTTTTTCATCAGCAGCTCTCCAGTTTGTAATTTCAGCCATCTGGTTGCTAGGGTCCAAATTCCCCTAGAAACCATGCATTGATGTGAATAAGAGACTGGAATATGAATAGGAGAGGCCTGAATAGAAAGATGAGTAATAAAACGTAACAATAACAATACATTTGTAGCCTGAGTCAGAAGGAAAAGGAAAAAACTATAAAAAATAAATAATGAAAACCAATTGAAAAGTTGCTTAGAATTGGCCATTCTATAACATACTAAAAGTGATCTTAAAGGTGAACCACCCCTTTAAAGGTAACCCCCCCCCCCTTTAAATCTGGGAAATGCTCCCATTGAAATGCATTAGAACATGAAGGATCTATTAAAAAAAAACAAATAGCCAGTAAATGCAAAATAGATAAAATATATAAAACAGATAAAATAGATAAAACAGATAAAATAGATAAAACAGATAAAATAGATAAAACAGATAAAATAGATAAAACAGATAAAATAGATAAAACAGATAAAACAGATAAAACAGATAAAACAGATAAAATAGATAAAATAGATAAAATAGATAAAATAGATAAAACAGATAAAACAGATAAAACAGATAAAACAGATAAAATAGATAAAATAGATAAAATAGATAAAATAGATAAAACAGATAAAATAGATAAAACAGATAAAACAGATAAAACAGATAAGTATTTTTCTGACACTATGGAACGGTTGGATCTAGGGGTTTTCTTTGGGTTTCTGGTGAAATTGCACATTTTTCCATCAGCAGATATTTTTGAAAACTGGCACAAAATTTTGTCGTGGAATTTCTGGCCAACAAACAATGTGGCAACAAAACCCATAGACCCCCGACGTATTTTACTCAAAAATAATTTGTCTCAAAAGAAAACACACGGATGGACCACAATGCATTTTGCGTGGAAAAAGTCGCCACGCATAAAAATTAAAAGTTGCCTTGGGAAGAGTCTTTCCATTGAGTTCAACAACTTTTGCAGATTTTTGCCATTTTACAAATTTCCAGTGGTTTTTGCAAATTATTCACATACGTCCTCATCACTAATTGGATGTCATTGGTCAGATGTCATTAAACAGCCAGACACATGTCCTTTCCCACAATGCCCTGCTCTGTAGCTTTCTGATACTATCGAATGACGACATTTCATTGGTCAGATGGTCAGGAGAATGTTTCCTCCCTTGTAACACAATGGGGTCTGTGGAATCCTCAGAACAATGGCGTGCTGCAATCTGATTGGTCAGGCCTGTGAGTTTATGCTAAACTGGAGGAGGCAGATTGAAGGGTTACCTGTACCTTTCCAGCTTGAGGGGGAGTGGCCTTGGCAGGCAGCTGTTTGTCTCTAAAGGTGGCCATACACGGGCCGATAAAAGCTGCCGACAGACCAAGTCGGCAGCTTATTGGCCCGTGTATGGGGGCCCCCGACGGGCTTCCCCGATCGAGATCTGGCCGAAAGTCGGCCAGATCTCGATCGGATGGGGTTAAAAATCCCGTCGGATCGCGGCCGCATCTGTTCGTTGATGCGGTCCCGCGATCCGACCGCCCGTTTGGCGAACGCTAGGATCCGATCGTTGGGCCCTAGGGCCCACGATCGGATCAGCCCGATATTGCCCACCTCAAGGTGGGCATATCGGAGGGAGATCCGCTCGTTTGGCGACATCGCCATCAGGTCTAATTTTTATTTACCTTTTTCCCAAAAATTCAATAATTTTTCAGTATTTCTGCAGTACCAACCCCAGGACCCGACTCACTACATGTTGAAATCCCTACACTATATTTTCCTAGGACTACAATTTTAAAGATAAACTGTATTCACCAGTTAATAGTGCTGCTCCAGTAGAATTCTGCGTTGAAATCAGTTTTTCAAACGAGTAAACAGGTTTTTTTATATTTAATTTTGAAATCTGACATGGGGCTAGACATATTGTCAGTATCCCAGCTACCAACAGTCATGTGACTTGTGCTCTGATAAACTTCAGTCACTCTTTACTGCTGTACTGCAAGTTGGAGTGATATCACCCCTCCCTTTCCCCCCAGCAGCCAAACAACAGAACAATGGGAAGGTAACCAGATAGCAGCTCCGAATTAGTTAAAAGGATCTATCTTTTGGTATATTGATTAAAATGATCCAAAAGGGAATCTGACTTTGTCAGTATTTTCGTGGGTACAGTATAAGAGAGAGAAAAAGATATCCCTTATTTGTCACTTGAACCCCACCATTCAAGGATATATATTGAATTGTTCAATTAATGGATGATAAAGTGCTGCTGCGCTTAAATCAAAAATACCAATTCATCCAGAAAAGTTCATAAATTCAGATTATGCAATTTAGTAGGAAAAGGAAAATATAGTGGGTGGAGAAGTCCCGTTTAATCTGTCTAGTTTTTGCTATCTGCGGGACCCCACAAAGGTGGAGAAGTCAGGGCTTCTGGGACTGTGATATCAGTATTACGTTATTTATCTTCATTGAGAGCTAGCTATCCTGCAAAACCACAATTCCCAGAGCGCTTAGGAGAGAAAGCAGATTGCTTAGGTAAGAGATAGATTCCTGAGCAAGTATTGAGAAACAACTGTTTCAAAGATTTGTCTAAAAAAATCAGCTCCCTATCACAAGATAACAGCTGCCTGGTAGATCTAAGAACAGCACTCAATAGTAAAATCCAGGTCCCACTGAGACACATTCAGTTACATTGAGAAGGAAAAACAACAGCCTGTCAGAAAGCAGTTCCATCCTAAAGTGCTGGCTCTTTCTGAAATCACATGACCAGGCAAAATGACCTGAGATGCACCTACACACCAATATTACAACTAAATACACTTGCTGGTTCAGGAATGAATTGTAGAGTGAATTATTTGCAGTGTAATTTAGAAATAAAAACGACACCATACAAATCATGAGAGAATCCCTTTAAATGTCATGCCGTTGGAACATGTTAGATAGTGGGGTAGCTACATGCACCCAGGTCCCCACAATTCCGGATAATAGAACCCCTATGAAGCGTGGCATGAAGTCTTTTCATCCTAGCGCCACTGGATAAGAGAATTCTTTATTCTTACTCTTCCTTCCAGTGCAAGGAGGAACAACAAGCCTCTATGTTTAGAATTTGTGGCACAATAATGCAGACAAATATGAAAAGGGAGAGAGACTGTGACTAAATCATTTCCAGCCCAGTTTTTAAAACTATTAATCCATGTGCAATAAAAATAGGATAAGCCTATAATTTTATAAATATTTTAAACAAAATACACATTTGCTGCGTTTAAATTGCAAACACGAGGAGATTCGGGGAGATTTTGTCGCCTGGCGACTAATCGCCACGTCTTTTGAGTGACTATCTCCCCGAATTGCCTCAGCGTTTTCCTCCATAGGCTACAACGCAAAGTCGCCTGCGCTAATGCACACGCGGCCATGCGTTTTCTATAGTCGCCCGAAGTTGCCTCAGTGAGGCAAAAAAAACACTGAGGCAGTTCGGGGAGATAGTCGTGCAAAAGATGCGGCGATTAGTCGCCAGGCGACAAAATCTCCCCGAATCTCCTCGTGTGGACTAGCCATAAGACTCAAGCCACAAACGGAGATTAGTCGCTGCTGCTGGTGCAAATAATTGCTTTAATTGTGATTTCTAGGCTATTCCCCAAACTGGAAGATAAAAGTCAATTATAAGTAGCAGCTAATGATCTTCTTCTGTGACATAAATGCTTTAAATGTCTTCTTAAGTAACTTGGCGCACTTTCCCTTTAATGATCCCATTCTGGGGATGTTGTAACTCCTGTTAAGACTCTGAATTCAGCCTTTTGTTGAAGGAGATACAGAAAGGAGTAACACGTCAGCCAGTCCCTTTGCATTAGGATAAAAATGGTTTCGATTGAAGTCAGTTAAAAGGAAATACGACAGTTAATGTTTGGGGTAAAGTAAAATTGCCGCCTCTGGTTTCATAGAGAGTCTAACTGTCAGTTGTACAGTCCTGGGTGTCATTGATTTTAGTGGCAGAAATCTCTGATCCCATTCTGGTTCTACTCACTGGCTGCAATGAATAAAACCATTTGACCCAACTTCTAAATATCAATTTCCACTGTCCATCGTTTCAAGGTTAATATTATTATTATTATTATTATTATTATTATTATTATTGTTGTTGTAAGCAGATCCCACCCCAAATAACATGTAAAACCTTCCTCCGTAGGCAAATTGTTTACTTGATCCAGGAGTCGTGGCAGAACTGGTTATTCCTGTGAGTCAAAGCTGAGATGTGAAGGCAACTCTCGGAGAATTTCAATTGCCCTTTCAGATAACAACAATATCATCCTGCCACAGAGTTTCACTTAAAGGAAAACATTAACCCCAAAATGAACACTTAAGCAACAGTTAGTTTATATCATATTAAATGGCCCTTGTTTTTTAAATTGGCAATTTTCTATTTTGGATTAGCCAATGGTACATACTACCAAAATGTATATTATTATGAAAGTAGTTTATTTACATGAAGCAGGGTTTTGTAAATATGTAAAGAGACTTGCATTGTTCAGGGGGTATAGTTTCCCTTTAATAAGTACAGCACGGCATTGGCATTTTTCATGGGAGATTGGTAACTGTCATAATGGGCTCAAGCCCAGGTCAGTGTGTATCTTAATGTATCTCTGTATAGTAGGGAGAGATGGTGCCTATAGTAACAGTGGATAATAGTCTCTGGGAAGGGAGTGTGACTGTGGGATAGCAGGTATAGTAGGGAGAGATGGTGCCTATAGTAACAGTGAATAATAGTCTCTGGGAAGGGAGTGTGACTGTGGGACATCAGGTATAGTAGGGAGAGATGGTGTCTATAGTAACAGTGGGATAATAGTCTCTGGGAAGGGAGTGTGACTGTGGGATAGCAGGTATAGTAGGGAGAGATGGTGCCTATAGTAACAGTGGATAATAGTCTCTGGGAAGGGAGTGTGACTGTGGGATAGCAGGTATAGTAGGGAGAGATGGTGCCTATAGTAACAGTGGATAATCAGTCTCTGGGAAGGGAGTGTGACTGTGGGACATCAGGTATAGTAGGGAGAGATGGTGTTCTATAGTAACAGTGGGATAATAGTCTCTGGGAAGGGAAGTGTGAACTGTGGGATAGCCAGGTATAGTAGGGATGAGATGGTGTCTATAGTAACAGTGGGATAATAGTCTCTGGAAGGGAGTGTGACTGTGGGATAGCAGGTATAGTAGGGAGAGATGGTGCCTATAGTAACAGTGGATAATAGTCCTCTGGGAAGGGAGTGTGACTGTGGGATAGCAGGTATAGTAGGGAGAGATGGTGTCTATAGTAACAGTGGGGATAATAGTCTTCTGGGAAGGGAGTGTGACTGTGGGATAGGCAGGTATAGTAGGGAGAGATGTGTCTATAGTAACAGTGGGATAATAGTCTCTGGGAAGGGAGTGTGACTGTGGGATAGCAGGTATAGTAGGGAGAGATGGTGTCTATAGTAACAGTGGATAATAGTCTCTGGGAAGGGAGTGTGACTGTGGGATAGCAGGTATAGTAGGGAGAGATGATGCCTATAGTAACAGTGGATAATAGTCTCTGGGAAGGGAGTGTGGACTGTGGGATAGCAGGTATAGTAGGGAGAGATGGTTGTCTATAGTAACAGTGGATAATAGTCTCTGGGAAGGGAGTGTGACTGTGGGATAACAGGTATAGTAGGGAGAGATGGTGTCTATAGTAACAGTGGATAATAGTCTCTGGGAAGGGAGTGTGACTGTGGGATAGCAGGTATAGTAGGGAGAGATGGTGTCTATAGTAACAGTGGATAATAGTCTCTGGGAAGGGAGTGTGACTGTGGGATAGCAGGTATAGTAGGGAGAGATGTGTCTATAGTAACAGTGGATAATAGTCTCTGGGAAGGGAGTGTGACTGTGGGATAGCAGGTATAGTAGGGAGAGATGGTGTCTATAGTAACAGTGGATAATAGTCTCTGGGAAGGGAGTGTGACTGTGGGATAGCAGGTATAGTAGGGAGAGATGTGCCTATAGTAACAGTGGATAATAGTCTCTGGGAAGGGAGTGTGACTGTGGGATAGCAGGTATAGTAGGGAGAGATGTGCCTATAGTAACAGTGGATAAATAGTCTCTGGGAAGGGAGTGTGACTGTGGGATAGCAGGTATAGTAGGGAGAGATGGAGACCTATAGTAACAGTGGAGTAATAGTCTCTGGAAGGGAGTGTGACTGTGGGATAGCAGGTATAGTAGGGAGAGATGTGTCTATAGTAACAGTGGATAATAGTCTCTGGGAAGGGAGTGTGGACTGTGGCGATAGCAGGTATAGTAGGAGAGATGGTGCCTATAGTAACAGTGGATAATAGTCTCTGGGAAGGGAGTGTGACTGTGGGACATCAGGTATAGTAGGGAGAGATGGTGTCTATAGTAACAGTGGGATAATAGTCTCTGGGAAGGGGAGTGTGACTGTGGGATAGCAGGTATAGTAGGGAGAGGATGGGCCTAATAGTAACAGTGGATAATAGTCTCTGGGAAGGGAGTGTGACTGTGGGATAGCAGGTATAGTAGGGAGAGATGGTGTCTATAGTAACAGTGGATAATAGTCTCTGGGAAGGGAGTGTGACTGTGGGATAGCAGGTATAGTAGGGAGAGATGTGTCTATAGTAACAGTGGATAATAGTCTCTGGGAAGGGAGTGTGACTGTGGGATAGCAGGTATAGTAGGGAGAGATGGTGTCTATAGTAACAGTGGATAATAGTCTCTGGGAAGGGAGTGTGACTGTGGGATAGCAGGTATAGTAGGGAGAGATGATGCCTATAGTAACAGTGGATAATAGTCTCTGGGAAGGGAGTGTGACTGTGGGATAGCAGGTATAGTAGGGAGAGATGGTGTCTATAGTAACAGTGGATAATAGTCTCTGGGAAGGGAGTGTGACTGTGGGATAACAGGTATAGTAGGGAGAGATGGTGTCTATAGTAACAGTGGATAATAGTCTCTGGGAAGGGAGTGTGACTGTGGGATAGCAGGTATAGTAGGGAGAGATGGTGTCTATAGTAACAGTGGATAATAGTCTCTGGGAAGGGAGTGTGACTGTGGGATAGCAGGTATAGTAGGGAGAGATGTGTCTATAGTAACAGTGGATAATAGTCTCTGGGAAGGGAGTGTGACTGTGGGATAACAGGTATAGTAGGGAGAGATGGTGTCTATAGTAACAGTGGGATAATAGTCTCTGGAAGGGAGTGTGACTGTGGGATAACAGGTATAGTAGGGAGAGATGGTGTCTATAGTAACAGTGGATAATAGTCTCTGGGAAGGGAGTGTGACTGTGGGATAGCAGGTATAGTAGGGAGAGATGGTGTCTATAGTAACAGTGGATAATAGTCTCTGGGAAGGGAGTGTGACTGTGGGATAGCAGGTATAGTAGGGAGAGATGTGCCTATAGTAACAGTGGATAATAGTCTCTGGGAAGGGAGTGTGACTGTGGGATAGCAGGTATAGTAGGGAGAGATGGTGCCTATAGTAACAGTGGATAATAGTCTCTGGGAAGGGAGTGTGACTGTGGGATAGCAGGTATAGTAGGGAGAGATGGTGCCTATAGTAACAGTGGATAATAGTCTCTGGGAAGGGAGTGTGACTGTGGGATAGCAGGTATAGTAGGGAGAGATGTGTCTATAGTAACAGTGGATAATAGTCTCTGGGAAGGGAGTGTGACTGTGGGATAGCAGGTATAGTAGGGAGAGATGGTGTCTATAGTAACAGTGGATAATAGTCTCTGGGAAGGGAGTGTGACTGTGGGATAGCAGGTATAGTAGGGAGAGATGTGTCTATAGTAACAGTGGATAATAGTCTCTGGGAAGGGAGTGTGACTGTGGGATAACAGGTATAGTAGGGAGAGATGGTGTCTATAGTAACAGTGGGATAATAGTCTCTGGGAAGGGAGTGTGACTGTGGGATAACAGGTATAGTAGGGAGAGATGGTGTCTATAGTAACAGTGGATAATAGTCTCTGGGAAGGGAGTGTGACTGTGGGATAGCAGGTATAGTAGGGAGAGATGTGTCTATAGTAAACAGTGGATAATAGTCTCTGGGAAGGGGAGTGTGACTGGTGGGATAGCAGGTATAGTAGGGAGAGATGTGCCTATAGTAACAGTGGATAATAGTCTCTGGGAAGGGAGTGTGACTGTGGCGATAGCAGGTATAGTAGGGAGAGATGCTGCCTTATAGTAACAGTGGATAATAGTCTCTGCGGAAGGGAGTGGTGACTGTGGGATAGCAGGTATAGTAGGGAGAGATGGTGCCTATAGTAACAGTGGATAATTAGTCTCTGGGAAGGAGTGTGACTGTGGGGATAGCAGGTATAGTAGGGAGAGATGTGTCTATAGTAAACAGTGATAATAGTCTCTGGGAAGGGAGTGTGACTGTGGATAGCAGGTATAGTAGGAGAGATGGTGTCTATAGTAACAGTGGATAATAGTCTCTGGGAAGGAGTGTGACTGTGGGATAACAGGTATAGTAGGGAGAGATGGTGTCTATAGTAACAGTGGATTAATAGTCTCTGGGAAGGAGTGTGACTGTGGGATAGCAGGTATAGTAGGGAGAGATGTGTCTATAGTAACAGTGGATAATAGTCTCTGGGAAGGGAGTGTGACTGTGGGATAGCAGGTATAGTAGGGAGAGATGGTGTCTATAGTAACAGTGGATAATAGTCTCTGGGAAGGGAGTGTGACTGTGGGATAGCAGGTATAGTAGGGAGAGATGGTGTCTATAGTAACAGTGGATAATAGTCTCTGGGAAGGGAGTGTGACTGTGGGATAGCAGGTATAGTAGGGAGAGATGTGCCTATAGTAACAGTGGATAATAGTCTCTGGGAAGGGAGTGTGACTGTGGGATAGCAGGTATAGTAGGGAGAGATGGTGCCTATAGTAACAGTGGATAATAGTCTCTGGGAAGGGAGTGTGACTGTGGGATAGCAGGTATAGTAGGGAGAGATGGTGCCTATAGTAACAGTGGATAATAGTCTCTGGGAAGGGAGTGTGACTGTGGGATAGCAGGTATAGTAGGGAGAGATGGTGTCTATAGTAACAGTGGATAATAGTCTCTGGGAAGGGAGTGTGACTGTGGGATAGCAGGTATAGTAGGGAGAGATGGTGTCTATAGTAACAGTGGATAATAGTCTCTGGGAAGGGAGTGTGACTGTGGGATAGCAGGTATAGTAGGGAGAGATGTGTCTATAGTAACAGTGGATAATAGTCTCTGGGAAGGGAGTGTGACTGTGGGATAACAGGTATAGTAGGGAGAGATGGTGTCTATAGTAACAGTGGGATAATAGTCTCTGGGAAGGGAGTGTGACTGTGGGATAACAGGTATAGTAGGGAGAGATGGTGTCTATAGTAACAGTGGATAATAGTCTCTGGGAAGGGAGTGTGACTGTGGGATAGCAGGTATAGTAGGGAGAGATGGTGTCTATAGTAACAGTGGATAATAGTCTCTGGGAAGGGAGTGTGACTGTGGGATAGCAGGTATAGTAGGGAGAGATGTGCCTATAGTAACAGTGGATAATAGTCTCTGGGAAGGGAGTGTGACTGTGGGATAGCAGGTATAGTAGGGAGAGATGGTGCCTATAGTAACAGTGGATAATAGTCTCTGGGAAGGGAGTGTGACTGTGGGATAGCAGGTATAGTAGGGAGAGATGGTGCCTATAGTAACAGTGGATAATAGTCTCTGGGAAGGGAGTGTGACTGTGGGATAGCAGGTATAGTAGGGAGAGATGTGTCTATAGTAACAGTGGATAATAGTCTCTGGGAAGGGAGTGTGACTGTGGGATAGCAGGTATAGTAGGGAGAGATGGTGCCTATAGTAACAGTGGATAATAGTCTCTGGGAAGGGAGTGTGACTGTGGGATAGCAGGTATAGTAGGGAGAGATGGTGCCTATAGTAACAGTGGATAATAGTCTCTGGGAAGGGAGTGTGACTGTGGGATAGCAGGTATAGTAGGGAGAGATGATGATTGTAGGTAATATCAAAATAGTGTTTCCCAACCTGTCACCCTCTAGTTATTAAAGTGTCAGGGGGGGTAGTGCAAAACGATATATTTCTATTTCATTATTGCGTTGCTGATGGATAATGGTATGAAATATTTGTCACATTTATCACCTACAACTGATACAAAATGTAAAACGTCACATACTTAGAATTTAAAATCTTTGAAAACAAAAACAAAGCTGTAATGATTCACTGTACTTCAATTCAGGCAGAAGACAACGTGCAGATTTTATTTTGATCTTTCTGACCAGTATTAATAAGCCGTGTAATAGGGGAACTTTGACCCAGTGCCTGGTTTGTACCTTGTAGTAAAATCATTACACTCAATAAAGTAAAAAAAAACAAAAAAAACAGTGAGATTGACCCTATGTTGTCCTTTTACTGCCCCAGCAAGTTGCCTTTGTCTGTTATAGGAAGTAGGAGACAGTTTTGCTCCAGGTCTAGTAACCCATAGCAACATATGAGCAGTTTAGCCTTTACACCAGTTACTGTGAGTTACTATATGTGAAGGAAACCTTAACTTCATTGATTAATACAGGGGTTATTCTATAACAATTTGCAGCTACTTTA
Source organism: Xenopus laevis (assembly GCF_017654675.1). Classification (NCBI taxonomy): domain Eukaryota; kingdom Metazoa; phylum Chordata; class Amphibia; order Anura; family Pipidae; genus Xenopus; species Xenopus laevis. Next base: position 6,833,274 of record NC_054379.1, read on the forward strand.
CATGCAAAATATTTTTGTTTAAAGGATATTATTTAATTATGTGTTATATATAACTTGGAATACAGGTATGGGACCTGTTATCCAGAATGCTCGGGACCTGGGGTTTTCTGGATAACGGATCTTTCCTTAATTTGGATTTTCATACCTTAAGTCTACTAGAAAATCATGGAAACATCTAGGGGCAGATTTATCAAGGGTCGAATTTCGAAATTCCATAACTTTGAAATTCGAATAAAAAAAGACCAACTGAAATTGATAAAAAAAAACTAAGTTATTTTTTCCGGGCGAATAGGCCGTTTTAGTTCGAATTCGAATTGTGTGAATTGAAGTAACATCGCAATCGATCAAATTCGATTCATAGGTTTTCCAAAAAAAACTTTGATTTTTCAAAGTCCACCAATTGACTTAAATAAAGGTACTAGGAGGTCCCCCATAGGCTAAAACAGAAATTTGGCAGGTTTTAGATGGTGAATGGTCGAAGTAGAATTTTTAAAGAGACAGTACACGATAATTTTAGAATTTTTTTCAAATTCGAATCGAATTTGGACTATTCCCTAGTCGAAGTACACAAAAAATAGCTTGAAATTCAAATTTTTTCATTTTTTTAGTCGACCTTTGATAGCTCTGTCCCTAAATAAAGCCAATAGACTGGTTTTGTCTCCAATAAGGATTAATTATATCTTAGTTGGGATCAAGTACAAGCGACTGTTGTATTATTACACAAAAAAAGGAAATCATTTCTTAAAATTTGGATTATTTGAATAAAATGGAGTCTATGGGAAAAGACCTTTCCGTAATTCTGAGCTTTCTGGATAACAGGTTTCCAGATAATGGGTCCCATACCTGTATTAATAGGGATGCACCATATACAGCATTTGGGTCGGGATTCGGCCTTATTTAGCAGAATTTGGATTCGGCTGAATTCTCGCACCTGGCTGAACTGAATCAGAATCCTTAAAATCCTGAGACTTTTTGTCAAAAAACTAAAAAAAGAAATTTTTAGCCTCCCCCTTCCTGATTTGCATACGAAAATGAAGGTTTGGATCTGCCGGAATATTTCACGAAGGAGTATTTTCAGATTTCAGATTATTAATTACAGCTTTGCGTCTCCTTTTAGGCCAGAAGTGCTAAAATAATGGTTGGACTTCCAGTTTTATATGTTTTTATTGCTATATTTTTCATTTTATTTATTATACTTTTAGGGACAATACAGTGTTTTCCTAAATAGAGTTGGGCACGTTACCATTTCTATAAACGGGAATTACCCAATATAATGTCCTTTGTAGCAGCATTTACTCAGCAGGGGACTTCACCTGGCACCGAGGGGCTTCAACTGTCACATTTACATTGGTTTCAGGTCAGTCATTCTCAGACATTAAGGTAGAACAGGGACACGGACTTTGTAAACAAAGAAAATCTACATTTTTGAGGATTTTGAGCAGAGGCAGATTCCCCTTTCATGGGGGGTCAGTTTCATCTAAATATTCCTAAATATTCAGCCTATTTTTATTTCAATAATGCTTAAAGGGGTGGTTCATTCAAGTTAATTATTAGTATTTTATAGAATGGCTAATTCTAAGCAACTTTTCAATTGGCCTTTTTATTTTTTCAGTTATTTCCCTTCTTCTTCTGTCTCTTTCCATCTTTCAAATGGGGGTCACTGACCCCATCTAAAAAACAAATGCTCTGTAAGGCTACACATGTATTGTTATTGTTACTTTTTATTTCTCCTCTTTCTATTCAGGCCTCTCCTATTCATATTCCAGTCTCTTATTCAAATCAATACTTGGTTGCTAGGGGAATTGGGACCCTAGCAACCAGATGGCTGAAATTACAAACTGGAGAGCTGCTGAATAAAAAGTTAAATAACTCAAAAACCACAAATAATAAAAAATGAAAACCAATTGCAAATTGTCTCAGAATATCCCTCTCTACATAATTAATTTAAAGGTGAACAAACCATACCATAAACACTATTAATTCCTTTTATTTAAAGTGCATCCCATATGTTTGTCTACATGTTGACGTTTGTGTAAAGTTGCTGGAAAAGAGTTTCCAAATTGTGTGAAAATTAATTTTTTATTGAATTTTTAATCATTTTGCTGAATTATAAAAAAAAAATCCTTCAATTCAATCTTTCTAAATTTTTTGCCCTTGTTTCAAATCCATTTTCCGTTTGCTGGCCTTTTTTTTTTTTTTTTTCACCTCAAATAGCTGTTTTTTATTTACTCAGAATAAATATCATTTTTTTATGTGGAGGACGATTAATTGATATTAATAATACAAAAGTTGTACAGTCTCATATCATGATTACTAGAGTATATATTAATTAAAATATAGGGGCAGGTTTACTAAGGGTCGAATTTCGAAGTTAAAAAAACGTAGAGATTCGACCCTCGAATTGAAATCCTTCAGCGTATTCGATTGATCGAACAATCGAATAGAAATTGTTCGATTGAACGATTAGAGCGATTTTTAGCGATCGATCAAAGGATTTCTATTCGACCAAAAAAAACAAAAAAAGTGCTGTGGAAGGTTCCCATAGGCTAACATTGCACTTCGGTAGCTTTAATTTGGCGAAGTATGAAGTCAAAGTTTTTTTTAAAGAGACAGTACTTCGATTATCGAATGGTCAAATAGTTAAACGATTTTTACTTTGAATCATTCGAATCGAAGTCGAAGGTCGTAGTAGCCTATTCGATGGTTGAAGTACCCAAAGAATTACTTTGAAATTCAAACTTTTTTAACTTCGAAAATTCACTCGAGCTTAGTAAATCTGCCCCACAGTGTTATTTTGCTCATAATATATATATGTCATTATATATGTCATAAAATAATCTCTTTTTCTTCATTTTCATGTCCTAACAAATACATTGTGAAACTTCCTTTATATCTTCCTTCTCCTTTTTTTGAACACTTAAAATCTATTGTATGACTGTCAGTGTTTATTATCTCTGCTTAATAACATAACAAAAGATTAATTAAAGATTAAAGATTCTTGTTTAGGCGAATTTGCTTTCACTTATTTTTTCAAGAACTTTTTTTTCAGTTGTTTTGGAGAAACAGGACAATTTTCGAGTTTCATTGTTAAAGGGATACTGTCGCGGGAAACATTTTTCTCAAAATGAATCCGTTAATAATGCTGCTTAGTGATGTGGGGGATCGATAAAAACTCAACCTGTACCTGACCCGCACCTGATCTGACCCGACCCACACTGCCCACACCCACTTCCTCCCCTCTATATATATATATAGGCCCGCCCACCGATGATGTCACAAATGGGGCGGAGCGAGCACAAGGGTATAAAAGAGAGTGCCGAAACAAGGAAGCTGGCAGTGTAAGGTCACTGGCGGAGAGAGCAGTAGACGAGTCGAAACCGCCCACGACCCACAAAAGGTGTGTTAAAGTCGGCCCAAACTGAAGCTGCACATCACTAGTGCTGCTCTAGTGGAATTCTGCACAGAAATCCGTTTTTTAAAAGAGCAACCAGATTTTTATATATTTAGTTTTGAAATTTGGCATGGGCCTAGACATGATGTCCATTTCCCAGGTGCCTTCAACCATGTGACTTGTGCTCTGATAAACTTCAGTCATTCTTTACTGCTGTACTGCAAGATGGAGTGATATCACCCCCCCCCCCAGCAGCCAATCAGCAGCCTATCAATAGAACAATGGGCAGTTTACCTTTAGCCCAGGTAACATAAATACAATGAGAGGCAGTGGGAACTTTAGGCGCAAATACATAAAATACAATCAGAGGCAATGATCTCTGACACCCAGACCCCTTACCCTTCTGAAGCCTGAAAATTTGAGCATTCTAGAAATAAAAAAAAGTTTACATTACTACTACTAGGTGGGGCTAGGGAGTACGACTTGGGTCGTATTGAAGTACAATGAGAGGGGGAGAAATAATAGTCCGCTCAAAACAGTTCCATTCTGAAGTGTTAGCTCCTTCTCAAAGCTCAGTATCAGGCACAATGTACTGAGATGCCTCCTCCAAACCAATATTACAGCTAAAATATAAATTTATCGGTTCCAGAATAACATTTGAAATGGTAGAGTGAATTATTTGCAGTGTAAACAGTGTCATTTAGAATAAAAAGTAAACCATAAAAATCATGAAAGAATCCCTTCAACTATCTTTTTTTCCCCATTATTCCACTGTCACGGGAAAACATTTTTACAAAATCCATCAGTTAATCAATCCTCCAGCACAATCATTAATTCTTTTGTTTTTAATTTTAAATTTCGGGTGCCCCTAGCCATGTGACATGTGCTCTGATAAACTTGAATTTATTTCATGAATATATAGTCATGTGATTCATTATCCACAAAGCTCCAAATTACATAGAATCCATTTTATCCAAATAACCCAAATTTTTTAAATAATTTTTTTTTCTGTGTAATATTAAAACAGTCGCTTGTAATTGATCCCAACTAAGATATAATTAATCCTTATTGGAGGCAAAAACCAGCCTATTGGGTTTATTTAATGTTTAAATTAATTTCTAGTAGACTTAAGGTATGGAGATCCAAATTACGGAAAGATCCGTTAGCCGGAAAACCCCAGGTCCCGAGCATTCTGGATAACACGTCCCATGCCTGTATATATATATATATATATATATATATATATATATATATATATATATATATATATATATATATATATATATATATATATATATATGATGCCACTTAGATTTAAATACACATAAAATAAGCTTTTTTTTTGTTTTGTTTTTAAAGGTAACCTTTTTATTCATTTTTAATAACATACATACAGCCAAGCCCAATACAGTTCATGGTGTATAATAAGTGAAAGCAATAAAATAAGCATTTATAAGATTTCTCCTGGATGCAGATCTGCAGGGGAACTCAAACGTTAAATAATAAATATTACCCTTAATTTTGTATGTATTTAAATCCTAAATGTTATGATATATGTACTGCTTATTTGGACTGTGGGGCAGATTTACTAACCAACGAAAATTCACTAGCATCCACTTTGCACCCATTGCAACACTTCACCAGGCGAAAATTCACTCAGAGAACGCTAATTTACGAAAATGCAGAGTTTCGTCCTGGGCACCAGACGCAATTCAAAGCAAAGATGCGCCAGCCTGGTGATAGAGTGCGAATGAGCGCTAGAGCCTGTCTCTTTCGCTAGCGAATTGGCGCTTGCACCTGTTAGTAATTGGTAATGTCCGTGCGGTTAGTAACACCAGTGAATTGACACTAGCGTTAGCCACTTTTAGTAGCCCTTTAGTAAATCTGCCCCTTTGTGTCTGGATCTGCAATGAGGGGAAGAATTTGCAGGGGCCACAAGAGGTGATATGACCTGGTGATAGACCTAAATGCCCAAGTCTCGCACTGCCCTTTACCAACAAAAGTTGCAGTGATTGAGACTTCTCAAAATATCTCACTACATATACAGTAGTTTAATTAAAGAATTGGAGCAGAAATTACAGGAGGTCTGAACTACAAAATGATCTCAATTTATTTGCATTCATTATTTTCCATCTTCCTATTGAAGATTAACTAATACATCATATTGTCTCAATAGGAGGATTGATTGTGAGCATTTATCCAAGTGAGTGGAGGCTGCCATACTGCTTATGTCAGTTGATGTTAGTAAATTAACTCTGCTGTTTATGAAAAGAAAACAGAGACATTTTTAGGCTTTTGCAACACAAAAAGGATTTGAATGATACGCAGCATAACAAAATTTGAGGGCTCACATGCACCGTCCCAATCCCTCAGCTAAGGGAACGGTTTCAGCAAGACTTGTTAATTGCAGGAAGCCGAGGAGCCTTCTGTATACGGCAGGCTCATAAAACAAGGTAAATCTGAATTTACAGTGGATTAGTGCGACGCATTTTGTATTTTGTACTTGAGTCATAGACCCATTGGACTATCTAATAAACACCTGTTTTATGAGCCTGGTGCATGGAGAAAGCTTCTTGAGTCCCGGAAATTTCAAAGTGATTTTTAAGGACATCTAATTGGCCATAAACATTAAACTTTCGCTTGTTTGGCAAGGAGTGGATCATTGCCTAATTTGTCTATATTCTGTGTGAAATTGTCCTTCTCATCTGGGCAGCACTGTATTTAGTTCCAGTGTTTCCCTATGCACTGGACCTCGGCGGTGACATCATGTGTGCAACATATGACATCATTTCTGCTGGCGAACGTGAAATCGGTGCTCCCAACCCCTCACCCCCCCAAGCTTAGCTGCTGGATTTGCCCACAAGTCTCCTGTGGCAGGGGGAGATTTCTTTTTTATTTAACACATTTTTTACTTTCACCCCTTTAAAGCTGCCACCCTATGCTCAGACCCTCAGGCCTGTAACAAATTTAAAAAATTGCCCTTGGGCCATCGATTGCACCACACTTGTCCCCCATGCAGGCCTATCTAGAGAGGACCTCATCAACCTGGTATGTTGGTTTCTTAAAGGGATCCTGACATCGGAAAACATGTTTTTTTCAAAATGAATCAGTTAATAGTGCAACTCCAGCAGAATTCTGCACTGAAATCCATTTCTCTAAAGAGCAAACAGATTTTTTTATATTCAATTTTGAAATCTCACATGGGGCTAGACATATTGTCAATTTCCCAGCTGCCCCTGGTCATGTGACTTGTGCCTGCACTTTAGGAGAGAAATGCTTTCTGGCAGGCTGCTGTTTTTCCTTCTCAATGTAACTGAATGTGTCTCAGTGGGACCTGGATTTTACTATTGAGTGTTGTTCTTAGATCTACCAGGCAGCTGTTATCTTGTGTTAGGGAGCTGCTATCTGGTTACCTTCCCATTGTTCTTTTGTTTGGCTGCTGGGGGGGGAAGGGAGGGGGTGATATCACTCCAACTTGCAGTACAGCAGTAAAGAGTGATTGAGGTTTATCCGAGCACAAGTCACATGACTTGGGGCAGCTGGGAAACTGACAATATGTCTAGCCCCATGTCAGATTTCAAAATTGAATATAAAAAAATTGGTTTGCTCTTTTGAGAAATGGATTTCAGTGCAGAATTCTGCTGGAGCAGCACTATTAACTGATTCATTTTGAAAACTATTTTTTTCCCATGACAGTATCCCTTTAACTAGACATTGTTCAGCAGGTGGACAGATTTGCCTTAGCTGACTTATGCTGACAGCCTCACTAGTCAATCTGGTTTTCCATTTGACTGATCCTCTCAAACATTCCTTGGTGCATCACATAAGGGGAAAGACCAAACTGTAACAAAATATTTGCCTGTGAGACACTTTTTATGACGGTGCTACAGAATACTATGACTAAAGCTCAGGCCATACACACAAAGGTGAGCTCACCAAACAAGCCGATCTCTCTCCACCTTGAACTGGGTGATATTGGGCTGATCTGATCACAGGCTGTAGGTCCCAATGATTGTATCTAAATGACACGAATACAGAGCAAGGACCACATCAACAAGCCAAAGCAGTTCTCGCTCTGATGGGATTTTTAAACCTGTCCTATTGATATCTGGGCAATTTTTACAGATTGCAGAAGACCATGGAAGGGCCATGTGTGGCCAGCCTTAAACCGCAACCTTTAGCCTCTGGGCTGAATGGACAGAGACTGTACAGGGCCACACACTGTATGGATGACCTTCAATAGCTCAAAAACATTTGAGCACAAACAATTAAAACAGCAGAAAGTGAAGCGCAGGAGCAATGGTTCCACCATTCATCATTGGCCAACACTGAGCTCCGGCTGATAATATTCCTGATTCCTGAACTGATCATTGTCCGCAGTACATGGATATTGATTGGGATCAATGGGCTCTACCATACACGTGTCCAAAAATGCACAAAACTCACTTTCATACGTCTCCACTGTTAATCAAGACTTTTACCAGCAAGGTGAGGGTATTATATTATTGAATCAAGTGAACAATCTAAAAATATGTCCAAATTTTATTTTTTAACCACGTGGGATAAGGTACCCCCTAACCCATAAATCAAAGCATGAGAGACCCCTCAACACAGCTCGATATGTGCAATGTAGGCTACTTTCATATTACATTATTGATATGTAAGGGCAGTTTTTAGCCTACAATGATATGGTCTCAAGTAACTTTGGGATAAATTTATCAAAGAGTGAAGTTCCGACACTAGAGTGAAATTCCGCCACTCTCCATTCTTTTCTATGGGATTTTGAAAGGCGTATTTATCAATGGGTGAAAGTGAAAGTTCACCCTTTGATAAATACGCCTATAAAAATCCCATAGAAATGAATGGAGAGTGGCGGAATTTCACTTTAGTGGCGGAACTTCACTATTAACTTCACTCTTTGATAGGGATGTCGCGGACTGTTCGCCCGCGAACTAATTCGCGCGAACATCGGCTGTTCGCGTCTGCCGAATGTTCGCGAACGTCGCGCGACGTTCGCCAATTTGGGTTCGCCTTAGCTGGCACTTATTTTTGCCCTCTCACCCCAGAGCAGCAGATACATGGCAGCCAATCAGGAAGCTCTCCCTCCTGGACCACCCCCACACCCCCTGGACCACTCCCCTTCCATATATAAACTGAAGCCCTGCAGCGTTTTTTCATTCTGCCTGTGTGTGCTTGGAAGAGCTAGTGTAGGGAGAGAGCTGTTACTGATTTGAGGGACAGTTGATAGTAACTTTGCTGGCTAGTAATCTACTTGATACTGCTCTGTATTGTAGGGACAGAACTCTGCAGGGATTTGAGGGACATTTTAGGTTAGTTAGCTTTGCTGGCTAGTAATCTACCTTCTACTGCAGTGCTCTGTATGTAGCTGCTGTGGGCACTGATCTCTTCTGATCTCATCTGCTGACTGCTGTAATAACCCAATAGTCCTTGTAAGGACTGCTTTTATTTTCTTTTTTGTTTTTTTACTTTGCTACTGTAAGAGCCCAGTGCTATTAGTCTAGCTGTGTTGGGGAGTGGGACTGGTGTGCTGCTCCTCCTAGTAGTTCACCACTACCAGCACCAACCAGAGTCAAAATTGTTACAAAGTATCTTATTTGCACCTGTTAGCTGTTCTGAGCTCTCTGCCAAAAGCCAATTAAGTTAGAAACTGTTTTTTTTCTGGCTGTTCAGTGCAGAGAAAAGAGGGACTTTCCAGTACAAAAGAGGGACAGGGGGTTGAGTGGTCAAAAGAGGGACAGTTGGGAGGTATGCAATTGCCACCTAGCTGTGTGAGCTTTTTCACATTCTGTCTAAATAACAATAATAATTCCGTGTCCGTAAACATCACCTGAGTGATGTTTTTACAGCAGCAATAATATATTCTGTACCCACTACTGTATACGTTGCCCTTGCAGGCATTGTTTGCCCAGTCTTTAACCAAGTGCCACCTAGCTGTGTGAGCTTTTTCACATTCCGTGTCCAGAAACATCACCTGAGTGACGTAGTGTGATTTCTGCCCTTTACAGCACAAAACGCAGCGCTGTGTCAACAATGTATTTTTCAGATACATTTTTGCCCTTGATCCCCCTCTGGCATGCCACTGTCCAGGTCGTTGCACCCTTTAAACAACTTTAAAATCATTTTTCTGGCCAGAAATGTCTTTTCTAGCTTTTAAAATTCGCCTTCCCATTGAAGTCTATGGGGTTCGCGACGTTCGCGAACCGTTCGCATTTTTGGACGCATGTTCGCGAATATGTTCGCGAACATTTTTTCCGCCGTTCGCTACATCCCTACTCTTTGATAAATATACCCCTATGTGTTTAAAGGTGAGGTGTCAAAACAACCCTGTCATGGAAGCAATTGTCCTCCAGCCAATGAAGAGCTTCTGTTTCCATCAGTGATCTGCCTCCGGCATTGGTCATATTTCTTCCACCCGCTTTGGTTTTTTCCACTTTAATGTTCATTGTTTGACAAGTGACATAACAATTTTTCATTGTTCATATGAGCAAAGTGCCCAGAGTCCAAGAGGAACTTATTTTCTGCAATTTTTCTGCAAAAACACAAGTGTGACCCCTGAAATGAAGGACAAACAATCTGTGTTTTGCTTCTGAGAAGCAGTAAAGCCTTCCGATGACTGTGCAGTAAAATATCAGAAGATCTAACACAGAATGTGCAAAGAGATTTGTGGTGGGCGAATAAGATCAAGATATTACATGTGGAAAAATGTTGCGGAGATTCCCAGGAACCTTTGTTGCACTGCTACGTAATAATAGTTTAGCATGATGGACTTCGGGTGCTTTAAAACATGAAAATACGTTTCTTTAAGAGATTCTAGTTATTGTTGAGATACAATAACATCTAAACCGACGTAAATTTAAACAATAACGCTTCCATATATACTCACCAGACAAATCCTGTGGTTCTGGGTGCCCAGGCCCCAAACCCACCGCTTATAACACCCCACTAGTGATGGGTGAATTTGTCCTGTTTCGCTTCGCCACAAATTTCCCGAAACGGCGATTTTGCCGGCGTCAGAATGGGTGCCTAAAGTCAATAGGCGTCCATTAATCATCACCGGCATCAAAATTGGCGTCGGTGTCGGCCCCGTCGCCGGCGTTGAAAAAACCCTGAAAATTAAATTTCGCTGAAAATTCGCGGCCAGCGAATAAATTCGCCCATCACTGTACCCCACACATAGGCTTCAAAATTGAGTCACTGAACGACCTCTTTGGTGCTGCGCCCTGAACACATAGCAGGTGGAGAAAGTCCACCAAAACAACACACTGTGGACACTTCACAGTTCTCTTGGATACGGTTTGATTACGTGTGGTTATGCATGAAACGCGTTAGGTATTGAAATGTAAAATAAAGCATTGTTGAGTTTTACTACGTCCAAGAGGTCTGTGAAGTGAGAGCCCACAGTTTATTGTTTCACTGAAATGTCATAATTGCTCTTGAAAATAGAAGCAAAGACCTATATTCCGAAAACAGGAGCGAGGATTAGACTATATGGCCACCCCAGAAATGGTCCAACAGGGGGGTTAGATACAGAAGTAGAAGCCACGCTAGTGCAGTTGTGACTAAATAAAGAGCCGAATGTATCCTCAATCAACAGAAACCTGAACTCTTTTATACTGTCTACATTGTAGTAAAAGTACTACATATTGGGCTTGTGGGAATGTTTAGGATACTGAATAAGTCTTTAAACCAAACCTCACCCTAATTGGTCTTTAGTTGGGCCCCATAGGGAGGTCGGCCCCACAGTTTGCTCACCAAAGCATATTTATTGTTAACCCTGAGCTTTCCAAGGACGTCGGCTTGATTTGCACAAAAACACTCTAATTCCTGCACAAAACTATTTTCATTTAGGGGGTTATTTATAAAAATCCGAATTTATCTAATTGTTTTCTGAAATATACTCCGACCAAATCTGCACGTGTTATTTATCTATACATTTTCCCCATTTTCCCCACAAATTTTTCATATTTTCAGCTGAAAACTCCAATCTTCAGATTTTTGCACAAAACCCAGCGCAGATCAGGAAATCTTCCGGACTTCTCCCATGGATTTGGACTTTTTCCATCCTCTGGGTTTAATAAATCACTAAAAATTCGTAGTTTATAGTTAACAAAAAGTTATTTTTTCGAGTTTTTAGCATTAGGACTTTAATAAATAACCCCCTTAAAGGGATCCTGTCATCAGTTAATAGTGCTACTCCAGCAGAATTCTGCACTGAAATCCATTTCTCAAAAGAGCAAACAGATTTTTTTATATTCAATTTTGAAATCTGACATGGGGCTAGACATTTTGTCAATTTCCCAGCTGCCCCTGGTCATGTGACTTGTGCCTGCACTTTAGGAGAGAAATGCTTTCTGGCAGGCTGTTGTTTTTCCTTCTCAATGTAACTGAATGTGTCTCAGTGGGACCTGGATTTTACTATTGAGTGCTGTTCTTAGATCTACCAGGCAGCTGTTATCTTGTGTTAGGGAGCTGTTATCTGGTTACCTTCCCATTGTTCTTTTGTTTGGCTGCTGGAGGGGGGGGGGAAAGGGAGGGGGTGATATCACTCCAACTTGCAGTACAGCAGTAAAGAGTGATTGAAGTTTATCAGAGCACAAGTCACATGACTGGGGGCAGCTGGGAAATTGACAATATGTCTAGCCCCATGTTAGATTTCAAAATTGAATATAAAAAAATCTGTTTGCTCTTTTGAGAAATGGATTTCAGTGCAGAATTCTGCTGGAGCAGCACTATTAACTGATTCATTTTGAAAAAAATGTTTTTTCCCATGACAGTATCCCTTTAATGTCAATAAATTAGATCCCCCTTACTTTCCAGTAGTTTCTCTATATAACAGTCTGTCCGCTGTAGAACTGATGATTTATTACAATGCCTTGTGTTTATTCGGCATTATGTAAATAATACATTTGCATGTTTCTCTTTGGAATCATTTGAGGTTAATGTAACCGCTGCTCTGTTGGTTTCCGTTCTATCCTGAATACACAGGAGTAATATTATATCTGTGAATAGCCGAGGTTAATCTATTGGTGTCATCACCAGTTGGCATCTAACCCTGTTCCATGTTCACCCGCGGGCACATTCAGTGGCTCAATTCGAGCAGCACTTTATAAAGGAGGGGACCCGTCCCGGAAGACTGGCACCTGCTGGAGGATTTACAAAAGGTCTTTCAGGGTCACATTACCAGATTGTAAATCAGCTCCTGAGAACCTCGGTTAAAAGTAAAATGAAACGACTGCTTTAATATGTAAATGACGGGTCGGAGGTGTCGAGGTACAGGACAGGGATTCTTCTTGAACAACATGGAAATCAGGGCTTTGTACCCAACAGAGACGATGAGTCCAAAAATCTCCAACTCCTGCTGAACTGCAGCTTCAGGCCAAGGTGGGACTTGAAGTTCAACAGCAGTAAGAGGAGCAACACATGTAGATCATTGATATCGACCAGATCAGACTGTGTTATGAGGTGTCTCACCAGACAAGTACGAATGCATTTTGCACCAGGTTCTGGGCACACGGCCTCCTTTTTTTATTGAGAGGGGATTTCCAAATTAACGAAATGACTGGGAAGGATCTGTTTCCTTTTATTCAGAGCTGTCCAACTTCTCTAGTAACGAGGGTTGGAATTTTTATGACCTACGTGGTGGAGGGCTGATAATGGAAGTCAGTGTGGGCCACTCCCTATTTTAAACCACACCCACTTTGAGCCTCACCCATGTTACCATAAGAACTTGGCCACATTAATGGCGGTAGCACACCAAAAAACCAAATGGTTGGTGCTCACTGCAGGGATTTCACTCATCACTCATATGTGAAACAGGTGTATGGCACACAGGGAGTATAGGACAGGCAGAGTATGACACACAGGGAGTATAGGACAGGCAGCGTATGACACACACAGGGAGCATAGGACAGGCAGAGTATGACACACACAGAGTATAGGACAGGCAGAGTATGACACACACGGAGTATAGGACAGGCAGAGTATGACACACACACGGAGTAGAGGACAGGCAGAGTATGACACACAGAGGGAGTATAGGACAGGCAGCGTATGACACACACAGGGAGCATAGGACAGGCAGAGTATGACACACACAGAGTATAGGACAGGCAGAGTATGACACACACGGAGTATAGGACAGGCAGAGTATGACACACACAGGGAGTATAGGACAGGCAGAGTATGACACACACGGAGTATAGGGCAGGCAGAGTATGACACACACAGAGTATAGGACAGGCAGAGTATGACACACACAGGGAGCATAGGACAGGCAGAGTATGACACACACAGAGTATAGGACAGGCAGAGTATGACACACACAGGGAGTATAGGACAGGCAGAGTATGACACACACAGGGAGTATAGGACAGGCAGCGTATGACACACACACGGAGTATAGGACAGGCAGAGTATGACACACACGGAGTATAGGACAGGCAGAGTATGACACACACGGAGTATAGGACAGGCAGAGTATGACACACACAGGGAGTATAGGACAGGCAGAGTATGACACACACAGAGTATAGGACAGGCAGAGTATGACACACACAGGGAGTATAGGACAGGCAGAGTATGACACACACGGAGTATAGGACAGGCAGAGTATGACACACACGGAGTATAGGACAGGCAGAGTATGGCACATACAGGGAGTATAGGGCACACCTTTGACTTTCCCATATACAACTTAAGCCATGTTTTTCGTTCATGCCCCTTTAATTAATCAATCTTACAGACATGGGCAAACAGACACACTTCAGTAGTTTAAGAACAAACAGGTTGACTCATTTATAATACAGGTATGGGACCTGTTATACAGAATGCTCCGGACCTGGGGTTTTTTTGGATAACAGATCTTTCTGTAATTTGGACCTTCATACCTCAATCTACTAGAAAATCATATAAACATTAAATAAGCCCAATAGGCTGGTTTTGCCTCCAATAAGGATTAATTATATCTTAGTTGGGATCAAGTACAAGCGACTGTTTTATTATTACACAGAAAAAGGAAATTGTTTTTAAAAATTAGAGTATATAGGAAACGGCCTTTGCGTAATTCTGAGCTTTATGGAAAACAGGTTTTCAAAAAACAGATCCCATAACCCTTATAAGGCTCCAGAATGGGCTGCACAGCCCACTACATTAACCCCCCCCCCCCCAATAATGCATTCTACACAGTTTGGAAACATCTGCTCTAACATGTTAAAGGAGAACCAAGCCTAACTAAAGAAGTAGATAGAAATGTTGTACATGATGTTTTGTGCTTCTGTACCAGCCCAAGGCAACCACAGCCCTTTAGCAGTAAAGATCTGTGTCTCCAAAGATGCCCCAGTAGCTCCCCATCTTCTTTTCTGCTGATTCACTGCACATGCTCTGTGCTGCTGTCACTTACTGAGCTTAGGGAGCCACTCACAATATACAGTACACATAGAATAGAAATGTCACAATATAAGGCTGATTAGTAATTAATACACATAATTACTACATGGCAGCACAGAAACCAGTGCAATTAGCATCAGAATTAAAGGGGTTGTTCAGTATGACATAGAGAGGAATATTCTGAGACAATTTGCAATTGGTTTTAATTTTGTATTATTTGTGCTTTTTGACTTATTTAGATTTTTATTCAGCAGCTCTCCAGTTTGCAGTTTCAGCACTCTAGTTGCTAGAGTCCAAAGTCCCCTAGCAACCATGCACTGATTTGAAAAACAAGATTGGAATATGAACAGGAGAGGCCTGAATTTTAAGTCATTTGAAAGCTGGAAAGAGTCAGAAGGAGAAAAACTATTTATTAAAAACTATAAAAAAAAGAAAAAATGACGACCAATTGAAAAGTTGTTTAGAATTCTATAATATACTTAAAGTAAACCTAAAGGTGAACCCCAGTCAGATTTAGTCAGTTATTTCTCGCTATAAATATAATATAACAGTTTATTTGGCATTTAGCCGCCAAGTCTTGTTCTTTGTTGAATTGTGTCAAATGAGCAAAGTCAATCTAAACCCAAGACTTTCATTTGTTATTCAGCTCAGCAAAATCCCAACTGGTAGAGCAGGAAAAACTGCCGCGTGTATTCAGATGGGAATCCGAGTAACCGCAAGTGAAACAATTGGATCGCAGTGAAAAAATATTACTTTACTTGCACTACAGAAAATCACAGTGGGTTGAGTATAAATCGGGGTCAATCAATTGCCTCCAACATGGACCTTAGGGGTTGTGGAAGTCAATGAAATCCTTGAGTAATATGGCGGCGGTCAGTGGTATCAGCCTATCAGGGTAAGGGCAGTAGGTTGAGTTTCCCTTAGAGACCCAGACCTAAAGGAGAACTAAACCCTAAAAATTAATGTGGCTAAAAATGTCATTTTATATAGTGAACTTATTGCACGAGGCTAAAGTTTGAGCTTGTCAATAGCAGCAATGATCCAGGACTTCAAACTTGTCACAGGGGGTCACCATCTTGGAAAGTGTCTGTGACACTCACATGCTCAGTGGGCTCTGATTGGCTGTTGAGAAGCTAAGCTTAGGGCTCGTCACTAATTATCCAGCAGAAAATGAGCTTCCCTGGCTGTGATATAAGCTGATGCTACAGGTTTATTATATTAGGGGTGGTTCACCCTTATATTAAAGGGGAACTATCGCGGAAATGTAATATAAGCTTCCTCATACTGAAATAAGAAACTTTGTAAATACAATCAATTAAATATTCTGCATTGTTTCTGAAATAATCACATTTTTCAGTGTGCTGAAGCTTATATTACATTTTCATTTTCGAGATAGTTCCCGATTAACTTTTAGTATGTTATTGAACGGCTAATTCTAAGCAACTTTTCACTTGGTCTTAATTTTTTCCTTTTTCCAGTTTTTGAATTATTTGTCTCCTTCTTCTGACACCTTCCAGTTTTCATTTTTTATTATTTGTGGTTTTTGACTTATTTAGCTTTTTATTCAGCAGCTCTCCAGTTTGCAATTTCAGCCATGTGGTTGCTAGGGTCCAAATTCCCCTAGCAACCATGCACTGATTTGAATAAAACACTGGAATATCGATAGGAAAGGCCTGAATAGAAAGATGAGTAATAAAAAGTAGCAATAACAATACATTTGTAGCCTTACAGAGTATTTGTTTTTTAGATGGGGTCAGTGACCCCCATTTGAAAGCTGGAAAGAAGAGGAGAAGAAGTAGAAAGGAGAAGAATATATTAAAAAACTATAAAAAAAAGAAAAAATGAATACCAATTGAAAAGTTCCTAAGAATTATCCAGAGCATTTGTTTTTTAGATGGGGTCAGTGACCCCCATTTGAAAGCTGGAAAGAGTCAGAAGAAAAAAGCAAATAATTAAAAACTATGAAAAAAAGAAAAAATGAAGACCAATTGAAAAGTTCATTTGAATTATCCAGAGCATTTGTTTTTTAGATGAGGTCAGCGACCCCCATTTGAAATCTATAAAGAGTCGGAAGAAGAAGGCAAATCATTAAAAACTATGAAAAAAAAAGAAAAAATGAAGACCAATTGAAAAGTTGCTTAGAATTGGCCATTCTTTAACATACTAAAAGTTAACCTAAAGGCGAACCACCCCTTTAATAATATACCATTTTTAAATTCAGAGAAAGGTTTTGTTAATAAGGGGGAGAGGGTTTGTGGAGTGACAATGTTTCATTGTTGGACAAACGTCCATTTAAATTCTTGACACTTCAATAAGTGAAATTTGCAGTTTCTCTGGGTCAACGTATTAATTGTGGGAGTCAGGGCAGAGCCCGAGGCTTCTCAGTGGGTCAGAATTGAACCTGTGCAGTTGTGTTGGGCTCATCAATCAAACAGACAATAGCAGAGTAACAACAACCCTATAGAATGACCAATATAGATAATGACAGTGTATATTAGTATATAATTTATAGTTTAATATCTTCTTAAATATCTTATCCACAGGGACGTCCCTCTGTATCAGCGATGCACTTCCTTTCTTATTACTGTTATTTCTCACGCTTCATATTTGTGGGGCAGATAATATAAAAATGCTGATTATTACAATGAGCTGATGGAAATCTGGAGCAGACTGGGCCATAAACATTCCTGAAAAGGTTAAATAAGGCCCCTGAGCAGCCAGTTGTCCTGCAGGTCGTTTCACTAATAATTGTCTTTTCTGCTCAATTTCTTTTAAAGCTTCATGTGCAGAATAGTGAGTGTGTCTGGACAAGTCTTGCTTTATACAACATTCTATACAACATTCTGTACAACATTCTATACAACATTCTATACAACATTCTATACAACATTCTATACAACATTCTATAAAACATTCTATACAACATTCTATACAACATTCTATACAACATTCTGTACAACATTCTATACAACATTCTATACAACATTCTATACAACATTCTATACAACATTCTATACAACATTCTATACAACATTCTATACAACATTCTATACAACATTCTATAAAACATTCTATACAACATTCTATAAAACATTCTATACAACATTCTATACAACATTCTATACAACATTCTGTACAACATTCTATACAACATTCTATACAACATTCTGTACAACATTCTATACAACATTCTATAAAACATTCTATACAACATTCTATACAACATTCTGTGTGTGCAATGGTAACTTGCGTAGACTTGTAAGAGCTCACACAGGAACAATTATTAAAGTTTTTTATTTTATTGATTTTTAACAATAGTTATTGGACCTGTTATCCAGAATGCTCTGGATCTGGGGGTTTTTCATTCCTTTAGGGGGTTATTTATTAAAGTCCCAATACCAAAAACTCAAAAAAATTTAGTTTTTTATACTATAAAATCTGATTTTTTTTTTTTGTAAAAAAACCCTCAAATTCTTTGTGATTTATTATACTCCAAAAATGGAAAAAGTCCGAATCCGAAAATCCGGCATCTCAGACCTGTCGAGGTTGTGTATAAGTCAGTGGGAGAAGTCCTGAAGGTATCTTGATCTGCGCTGGGTTTCGTGCAATAATGCAAAATTTTCGTGGTTTTCGGGCAAAAATTTAGAAAAAAACAATTTTGGGTCAAAAATACGAATACATTTGCACGATTCGAATATTCATACGATTTTTTTTCTATTTTTTTCCCCACACTGGAATTTTTTCGGGAAAATGTATTGATAAATAAGGGGAAAGTACCCATGCGGATTTGTTAGGAGTATATTTCAGAAAATAATGAGATACATTTGGATTTCGATACTTAACCCCCTAAATGTACCAAAAAATAACATTTAAATTTGGATTATTTTGGATTATGAGGATAAATGGGATAAATGGAGTATATGGAAGATGGCTATACTTTACAACAATGGGTGTAAGGGAGGATCTGGCTGGGGTACAGGGCCGCATGCACATCTCAATGATACAGAAGTTGGGGGGATGTTTCAGGGGCTGCCCATTTAAATGCAATACTGCTGAACCCCGGAGTGATGCTGAAATCAATTGCAGGCTTCCTAATAGAAGCCTCTATCGTTGTACACCAGGTGATTAATACTTTCCTAATAGTTGCCCATTGGCACTTTTGTAGGGTTGTGAAACTTCGCAAAGGCATCTTGTGCAATGAGGTTGGTGCGTCTGAAATCATCACGAATGTCTCCAACATAATCACGTGAATAGCAAAGTGGTGATGTTTTGGGAGGTGTAAGGACATCTGGGGAGGGGTTACTGTGTCTGTCGGATTTCTGCTTCATTTTCAAAACGCAGAAATAAGGGTTTAGACCCAGAAAACCCCTCCCCAGTGTTGGACCAAAGAAAAGTTGTAGCCAAGGCTGCTGCCAAACACACCCCGTCCCCCTCCACGTGCCTGTATGAACGCAAGCTTGAGCCGACGGAGCAATTGAGGAAAGGGGTCCAGCGATCCTCCAGGACCCTGAACTAGAGATAGGCAAATAAAGGAGGTACGTCCCCAGCAGTTGCACCTAGGGTTGTCACCTTTTCTGG
Source organism: Xenopus laevis (assembly GCF_017654675.1). Taxonomy (NCBI): domain Eukaryota; kingdom Metazoa; phylum Chordata; class Amphibia; order Anura; family Pipidae; genus Xenopus; species Xenopus laevis. The sequence continues at coordinate 6,852,649 of NC_054379.1, forward strand.
AAAAAATTACCGGCCTTCCTATATTTTTGCCTTATTTCTCTATTAATAACATTGGCTTCAAGCTTGATTTTAACTGGCCAGGTGGCAACCATAGTTGCCCATAGTCCCACCTCCAAAAACCCCACCCACCAGGCACAGACCTGTCCCACAGACTTGGAGCAGCACTGGGAGTCCACTGGGAATTCTCCTCTCCTGTGGGCCAATGAAATTCCAGGCTGACGTGGCGCATCAGTAGAGGACATTTTGAAAAGTTCCTCAAGCCCAAACCAACCAGAGTTGGACTGTTGTGTGTAAAGCCACTTGATCTGCTACCCCAGGGCCCCCCACACCCCCTCTAGGACTAGGGTTGCCTCCTTTTTTGGAAACAAATACCGGCCTTCCTATACTTTAGCCTTATTTCCCTATTAATAACATTGGGATCAAATAAAACAGAGAAAAGAACTCTTAAGTCCCAAAATAAACAGGATCTCAAAGGTTACACTCGAGGGCTGACAACCGTCAGAAGGTCAAATGCTCAAAATTATAAAGGAAAAAGTACCCCGTAGGTAACGCCTTAATCAATATCCATCATAAATTAAATCTCTTAGATTTGATTGAATTAATTAAATAGATTAAAGTGAAAAACGTGCCCAGTCAATTAATTAGTTAATTGATCAACTACTTGGTTTTAAAACGGTTCATAAGTAATATAAAGTGCCAATTAGTGCATAATAGTGCATTGGTATTGTTCTCACCCAATTGTGGTCATATTTTAATCTAATTGGATCTTTTTAATTAATGTAATTTCTAGCAATCTTTATACACATACTAGCACTTGATTAATTTAGCATCATTTTCTGATGTGTTTTTAATAATCTTTCACTTAATTTAAAGCACTTTTCCCAATTAATTGCACTCCTTTGATGAACTTTGTCATTTTTAACTTTTTCTGGTTGAGTTCAATCATGAATTGTTATTTAATTTGAGAGTGATAATTGGTTAAACCACTCAATGGATAACATTGGGATCAACCATCAGTTAAATATCAGCCAGGTGGCAACCCTATCTGCGCCTAATACTTTTGCCCAATCGGGGGATGGGGGAAGTGACAGTTGGGGGCTGGCGGAGATCAAGTCTGTCCTGCCGGCCCAGTCCAACCCTGAAACTGACCGTTAGCGAATATCACGGAACCAAACACACACCAATAATTGTACAACAACTGGGAATATGGTTCTTGTCGTTGAGGGAAGTGGGGGAAGGGCCGGACGACTGGGAATTTTAAAAGCTGCATTTTTATCTCCAATCTAAAAACAACCATTGTCCCAAAACACAGTCAGGTATTCGGAGGTGAACAAAAACAAATTCATATACTGAGCTGTCAGCACATCTTGTCTTGTTGGTGTTCACTGTTGGCAGGGGGGGGGGTTACACAACACTTAAAAGTCAACACTGAGTCTGTTTGACACTTGGGGAGTAACAATGTGGGACACTTACTTCTCAGGGGACTGAGTATCCGAAGAACAACACTAAATGGTGGCACATTCCTATGGCTGGCACGAGGCATTGCGCTCACACACAAACCAAGGGCGCACATACTTGCTAGCTGCCATCAGCCAATGAATAGACAGAGGCTTCCCACACTACTTCCTGTTACAGTCTCCTGTCAGGTGATCTGTGAAGCCGCATTCCATAGGAATGTGCCACCATTTAGTGTTGTTCTTCGGATTTGTGTCAAACACAAAATGGCGGCGCAATATATTGCTCCCGGTGACCTCAAAGTAGGTGATCATTTTTTAATCCTAGGCTTGGGGGCAAGTTTTGGTTGAATAAAAAAACACTTGTATCTTTTTTTTTTAACTAAATTGCTCTGCGTACATTTTTTAGCTGTAATATTGGTGTGTAGGCAGCCATCTGAGGTCCTGTGCTTTTAGAAAGAGTCAGCTCTTCACAATGAAACTGCTTTCAGATAAGCTATTGTTTTTCCTACTCAATAGAACTGAAGAAGTTGTGACTTGGATTTTTACTATTGAGTGCTGTTCTCATATTTACTGTATCACTACGCAGGGCATGGGCCATTTTTAGCAACGTGGGTGTCAGGGAGCTGTTATTTGGTTACCTTCCCATTGTTCTGCTGGGGGAATAGGAAGGGGTGATATCACTCCAACTGCAGCGCAGCAGTAAAGCGAGACTAAAGTTTATTAGAGCTAGGGATGCACTAAATCCACTAAATCCTTTGTGAAAGATTTGGCCAAATACCGAACTGAATCCAAATTTGCATAAGCAAATTAGGGGCAAGAAAGGAAAAAGTGCCATTTTTTGTTTAAGTCCTTGTTTTGTGACAAAAAGCCTGTGATTTCCTCCCTGCCCCTGATTTGCATATGCAAATTAGGATTTAGATTCGGTTCCTGGCCGAATCCCGAACCAAATCCTGGTGTAATAAAACCTACCTGCCCTGGTGGTCTAGTGGGGCTTCGGGGACCCCCGCCGCGTGGTCCTCTTCCTGCGCCATCTTGCCTTCTTTAGGGCGCGTGCGGCGCGCCTGCGTGTTGATTATAGGCGCAAACATGCTGGCGTGTTTGCTCCAGCGCGTTTTGGCCCGAATGTGCACGTTTTTAGATGCCCGTGATAGAACTTGGTTTCTTGAGGTTCCTGTAGCCTTGTGCATCTGATCTGTATCCAGTTTGTTTGATTACCCGTGTTTGACCCTGCCTGTTCTTGACTATTCTGCATTCTGTATCCTGACCCTTGCCTGCCTACGACAACTCTTCCAGCTTAACCCCTTGATTGACAACCCGGTTTGACCCTTGCCTGCCTGACGATTCTGATATCTGCCTTCCTCGACCCAGCCTGTCTGACCATCCTTCTGCCTAATCCTTTTGTACCGTGACCTTCGGCCCAAAAGACTTTGCTAACAGCCGTGCCCCTTTGCCAGCCAGAACATCTTGCCTTGCACCCCTCATTAAGTCCAGGTGGCACCCAAGTAAGCTGAGGGCTCCTCCCGAAGCCCAACGGTGGTTACACTACTGGTGAAGCCGAGCCGAGACCAGGGTGCTTGCCACTTGTTCTGGTATTGTGTGCCGGTCGTGACACCTGGATTCAGTGCATCTCTGAGCAAAAGTCATATGGTTGAGGGCACCTGGGAAACTAACATGTCTAGTGCCCAGTCAGTTTTTAAAATTAAATATAAAAAAAACCTGTTTGCTCTTTTGAAAAATGGATTTCAATGCAGGATTCTGCTGGAGGAGCGCTATTAACTCATATGTGATGTAAAAAACACGTTTTCCCAAGTCAGTCTGCCTTTAGAAAAAAACACACCCTTGTCTCATGAGTGCTCCACTCTATATGTAGATATATATATATATATATTTATTTTGGGGACTGTTATTAAAATAAAGGAGAAGTCTACCCGCAGAGACCGTTTTACCTTGTTGTATTTATTAAGTTCTGACACAACGTACACATTCACATCCTCTTTAAGTACAGTACATTTGGCACAGTAACAAAGTTTACGGTGAAGTAAAACAAATGAATGACAACAGATTTAAAACACATCCATAAGAAATAAAAAGGTCCTGTACAATTAAAGCATCACAATACAAAAACGGAATACCTTTTATATTTATATATTTATATATATAGCGAGAACTATTTGCACATAATTTAAAAGAGGTAATTTTCAGCATTTTTTTCATCTTTAATCTGCCTTTTTTCGTTTTTTTTTTAAATTTTTTTATTTTAAAGAAAGAACTGGTTTTGCCATGCTGCGGGATTCCTGACAGAGAATGCTAAACACAGGGTTTAAGACGATAGAGATCATTCCACGTTTTTTTGTAGATGTATTTTTTTTTTTCTTGGCAAATTGCACAAATTGAAAAAAAAAATCAAACAACAAATAAATAAAATGGCAGAAGGCAAGTTGAAGAAGAGCAAGAAATGTAACAGGTCATCCATGTTTTGTTACTGGCGGTGGGATGGGAATCACACGGGTAACAGACAAGCTTCATGTAAACGTGGAAATGAAAGAGAATGGGCTTCTCCCTTTCCCAAAGCAACAACTGCCCATGCAAAGCATCAACAGAACCTCCTTGAACTTTTCCTACAGAGAGTAAGGTCCTTAGTAAGGAGATACGTGAGGAGCAGAAAGACGTCAGATGTTGTTGACCGAGACACACTTCCAATAATGCACAAACACACCCAAGATTTGCCCTAAACCCCACTGGTTATCCAGTAAATCGCATCTCTTTTGGAAGCTATTGTCTGGCCAGGTCTTTGAGAGGAACCACAGAATGTAGGTCATGGAAACCCTCCACTGTCAATGGGATACTGAGGGAAGTAGTCCAACAACAACTAAAGGGCCACCTTAACTTTTGTAGAACAAAGTCATTCCAAACATTCCATGGTAAACCCAAATAGGTTCCTTGCTCGGAGGAACTAGGCTATGGTCTATGCATAGGAAATGCCAGTGTGCTCCTTTTACACACAAGCACCCGTTTTCAGGCTGAAACTAGGAGTACTACTGGAAACCCCCCGAAAATATCCATAACTCTGTATTTTACAGTAGTGCACCATGCAATATTCCTACTGGTCTATTGATGGGGAAGGGCACTAGATTCTTTATAAATTAGCTACTTTATCAGTAATTCCCTGGCTGCTGAAAATGTAGTAGCACCAGGGTTTTTCATTTTTCTTTACAATTGAGATGATGCATTTACTAAGATGTTTCTGTGCTTGTATAGGACTCCAGGTCTCCCTTCCCCCAGTACATAGATCTGCTGTTGATACATTATAAATAACTGCTTGCGTCAATTAAAAATCACCTCCATCTAACAAACAAATAAGCCAACGCGTTTCGCAACAGATTTTAAATCATCATTAAGAATATATATATATATAATAACACCTGAGTTCATAAAAAAAAATGGAAAATTGAAGTCCTACTTTAGTGTGAGCAGCCAGACATAAAACGGACAAAAAACAATCTTTATCGTGAAGGCCACAAAAATGGAATCAGAGCTCCGTTATCCCAAATCAACAGCAGCACTAGCAATAATGTATGGGGTGAGGTTCTGAATCCTTCCCTAGAGCTCAATACTCAAATGATCATGTTATTTATTGGAGTTGTTACCATCACTCTCTATATTTATATAATGCAAAATACATGGAGCACTAAAGGGACTTCATGAAGACAAATTCACCATTTATAACATCACATGAGTGCTCCATCTATTTTTGATAATTCCTAACTCATTTCATGGTTGATCAGGGCCATTATATATGGGTGACAAAGTAAACTGTAGATATTGAAGAATTCAGTTGGTAAGTATTATATATATTCTAAAAAATAGATGGAGCACTCTAGGGACTCTCTCAAGATAAAGGTTCTTGAGGAACGTTCCCTTAAGGGACTAAAACATTGAACATTGATTTAAAAAATCGATTTCATTTTTTTCACCATTTCTCACGTCTTAAGTGCTCCATCTATTTTTGGAAAATTCATGATTTATTTCATGACCATCACATATGAGTGATATGGAGTGCATTATTTATTCTAAGTAGAATGGCTAAGTTGGAAGTGATTTCTAAACTACATAAATCAAACATAGATGGCGCACTTTAGGGGCTTCCTTAAGACAAAGACAATAGATTGTCCCTTCTAAGGGATTGAAATGTCACCTAAATCAACCTTTAAAAAAATTCTTACTATGCTTAAGGTTGGGTGAGTGCTCTATCTAGAGCCCAGAGTGACATGGAGTGCACTGTATATATATCAGAAGTAAAACATTAAATTAGGAAGTACTTCAAGAAAAGATGGAGCACTCTTGAGATTCTTCAAGACAATCACAAGAGTTTGTATTGAGGAAGGTTCCCCTTAAAGGGATACTGTCATGGGAAAAAAAATGTTTTTCAAAATGAGTCGGTTAATAGGGCTACTCCAGCAGAATTCTGCACTGAAATCCATTTCTCAAAAGAGCAAACAGATTTTTTTATGTTCAATTTTGAAATCTGACATGGGGCTAGACATATTGTCAATTTCCCAGCTGCCTCTGGTCATGTGACTTGTGCCTGCACTTTAGGAGAGAAATGCTTTCTGGCAGGCTGCTGTTTTTCCTTCTCAATGTAACTGAATGTGTCTCAGTGGGACATGGGTTTTTACTATTGAGTGTTGTTCTTAGATCTACCAGGCAGCTGTTATCTTGTGTTAGGGAGCTGCTATCTGGTTACCTTCCCATTGTTCTGTTGTTTGGCTGCTGGGGGGGGGGAAGGGAGGGGGGTGACATCACTCCAACTTGCAGTACAGCAGTAAAGAGTGATTGAAGTTTATCAGAGCACAAGTCACATGACTTGGGGCAGCTGGGAAATTGACAACATGTCTAGCCCCATGTCAGATTTCAAAATGTAATATAAAAAAATCAGTTTGCTCTTTTGAGAAATGGATTTCAGTGCATATTTCTGCTGGAGCAGCACTATTAACTGATTCATTTTGAAAAATGTTTTTTTTCCCATGACAGTATCCCTGAAACATTCTCATAAGTAAACCTTGTTTGATTTTTTTTTTTCTCACCATTTTGAAAGTGTTTAAGAACTCCATCTATTTTTTGATTATTCAGCCCAGGGTCATCATGCACGAGAAGTGCACTGTATAAATCTTGCGATACCTTCAAATAGGATGGCTAAATGGAAAGTACTTTATTAATAAATATAATCAAAAATAGATGGAGCACTCTAGGGACTTCCTCATCCTCAAGACAAAAACAACAGTCTTAAGCAAGGTTCCCTGAACTTTGGACAAATAAACCTTTTGTAAAAATGTGTTTCTTTATTTATAATTTTGGGTGAGTGCTCCATTTATTTTTGATTACTCATGATTCATTTCGGGACCATCATCTATGAGTGTCATGGAGTGCACCGTATAGCTCTCAAATCACAAATTCAAAAAGATTGGACAAGGAGAAGGTCTCACAAGTGGTTTGTGCCTTTGGCAAGTAGTTTCGTTTCAGGTCTGTTGACCTTTGTATACTGGATATCAAACAGGTTTATAGTGTGCAAATAATATGCGGTTATCCTCGTGAACAATCTTTTTTATTCTAAGGGAAATTATAAAAATGTTTTAAAGGGATACTGTCATGGGAAATTTTTTTCCCAAAATGAATCAGTTAATAGTGCTGCTCCAGCAGAATTCTGCACTGAAATCCATTTCTCAAAAGAGCAAACAGATTTTTTTTATATTCCATTTTGAAATCTGACATGGGGCTAGACATATTGTCAATTTCCCAGCTGCCCCAAGTCATGTGACTTGTGCTCTGATAAACTTCAATCACTCTTTACTGCTGTACTGCAAGTTGGAGTGATATCACCCCCTCCCTTTTCCCTCCCAGCAGCCAAACAAAAGAACAATGGGAAGGTAACCAGATAACAGCTCCCTAACACAAGATAACAGCTGCCTGGTAGATCTAAGAACAACACTCAATAGTAAAAACCCATGTCTCACTGAGACACATTCAGTTACATTGAGAAGGAAAAACAGCAGCCTGTCAGAAAGCATTTCTCTCCTAAAGTGCAGGCACAAGTCACATGACCAGGGGCAGCTGGGAAACTGGAAAAATGTCTAGCCCCATGTCAGATTTCAAAATTTAATATAAAAAAATCTGTTTGCTCTTTTGAGAAATGGATTTCAGTGCAGAATTCTGCTGGAGTAGCACTATTAACTGATTCATTTTGGAATTTTTTTTTTTAAAAAAACATGTTTTCCGATGACAGGATCACTTTAAGGATTTATCCTTCTATTTCTTAGTAATTTTATATGGCTATACCATATGGCTTGATGTGACTCAAAATTTTTCTTATGGCCACAATAGCGTTCTTACTTTTGCTTAGAGGAAAAATTTGGCATTGCCAAATATTTGGAGCACAAAATAACTTACATCTTGATTTTTTTTTAATTTTAAATATTTAGGAATCATTTTATTTTATTTCTAAAGGGAATTGCAACACCGCTAGTTTGCCTGACCTAAACTAGAAAAGACTAAAAATCGAATAAAACAGAAAACGTGGGAAACTGTATGACAGGGATTGTGGGAGGAACATAATGCAATAGAAAATGGAGTAGATATGGTTAAGCAACCTACACCCCTTTAAAAAATGTTGAACTACCACACGCAGAGCCCCCTCACTCTCAAGTTTTTAGTTGTTGGAGGGGTGCTGGGGGTTTACAGTTCAATAACATATGGAGAGCATCAGGTAACCAGTCCCTGGGTTTAGGGCATAGGGATAGGTAGTTGCAAATGCAAAACAAAAAAAAATCCTCATAGTGCCAACAATTTTGAGCCCGACCAGTCCATTACCTCCGGCGCCTTCCTGTTCTTTCCTCTCGTTCCAATAGAAGTTTACACCTTTTAGAAAAGAAATCACACAGAAACTTGAACCAATACACATACCGAGTATTGCACATTGACCTTAATATAATGTGTTTTTGTCATTTTTTTTTCTCCATGAACTAACGTTTTTATAACATGCAGCAGTTTGAAACCTCTATAATGATTTAGACTCCACAGGCCTTGCAGCAAACACTATTTACAAAAATCTCACCCGTACAAAAAGTGAAACCAAAAAAACTAAGTAATAATTCTTCTTTTCGTGCCACTTTTGTCACTTGCAAGTATTTTTTTTTTTTTCCAAGAAGCAGGGGATCCGGCCGCGTGAGTTCCTTCACGTGGATCTCATTGACTGCTCACTATTCAGTCCAGTAGAGTATGAAATATAATACATGTACACACAGCAGGCTCCTCCTGCACATGCACGTAACACTGTTTGCACATCTATAGCAGGTCCCCCAACCTCAGCGGGGGGGGGGGGGCGCCTGATGCTCAGGTCACCGTGTGCAAATTCATAGTCATAGTATCGTCATTGGTTTCCCATGTCAGTTTGGAATATTTGATCAAGACCACGCTAATCTAGCTAATTTAGAATGTTCATTTATTTTAATTACTTATTCTTACATTATTCTATTTCATATAAATAAGTTGTGGGGAACATCCGAGACTAGATGCAAGTATACTCAGTAGGGTTATGGCCAGTCAATAGCAGAGCACAGGAATTCTTCTGCTCTTCTATTCTCTTTGGCCATTATGAATTTTAAGGTGGCCATACAGACCGTGTCGGCAGCTTATTGGCCCGTGTATTGGGCCCCCCGAAGGGCTTCATCGATCGAGATCTGTCTGAAAGTTGGCCAGATCTCGATCGGATGGGACAAAATCCCGCCGGATCGCGGCCACATCTATTCGTTGATGTGGTCCCGCGATCCGACCGCCCATTACTATTCGTTAGGATCCGATCGTTGGGCCCTAGGGCCCATGATCGGATCAGCCCGATATTGCCCACCTCAAGGTGGGCATATCGGGGAGAGATCTGCTCGTTTGGCGACATCGCCAAACCAGCGGATCTCTCCGTGTATGGCCACCTTAAGTCCAAACCACATTTTATCCCCAACTCACAGATTACAACCAATCAAAATGGTGTCATTTGGGTAGGACAAAACATTGTGCACAACCAAGGCTGTTTTTTAGGATCAAGGCAGAGCAGGACCAACAGGGAAAACATTTTATAATACTTGTTAGATATTGATACTGATCATTTCAGGAATGTCCAGCCTACAACTCCACCAACTAATTCCACAAAAAGCCTATGAGTGAGACATAGGCTAATAAACACAGAAGTGCTATGAATGGTGTGCAACACCTTTCCACCTAGAAATACTGCTCCTACTATGCTGAAGGTCTCCAAAGTACTACACAATAATAAGACCATTGGAGACCTAAAGGGATATGTGTTCCAAAGTACAAGTTGCTGTTAGCAGACTGTATTGGCACACATGCATGTAAATATTTGCATATCTTAATAGAACTTAAGATAGAAACCTAAAAGTAACTGTGAAGCCGGTGGAAGAGAACAGCTCAACCGAGTAAGATATGGTATCCCTAACCAAATTTGCTTCTACGACAAGGACAAGTCGTTCTATTTGTTAATGCTTCAAAGAGCAGCTCATGAAGAGCAACATAATGCAACATTGATGGTGCAAATATATCCTGTCTATAGGTAGGTGTTCAACTTCTGGAAGTTATGGGAGAAACTAAGAGCTGTTCTGCTCACCCAGGATGAGTGTGTGGCCCATTTGTGATAGGGGTAAAACTATCACCGGTAGAGTACAATCTAATACTTCTAATGACGAGTAGTGTTAATTGGCCCTGAAATAACAGGCAACCATAAAGAAAGAGGCAGTCAGTGGATGGATAAAAGAACAGGTTGCTGCTAAAATATCTGCCTAAACAGAATGTCCAGGGCAGAGCTGAAAGAAGTCATGGGTGATCCTGGCAATGTAGGAAGTCTGGGACACCCATTCAAAGGTGTTGTGTATCTATTACACAATATAATAAGTTATTTCTATTTTATCTATGATTTTGTCCCACCCAAGGGACACTTTAGAACATGGTGGCCAAGGGCCAACTCCGTCTCACCTGCTTTAATCTAAATCCAGCCCTGAAAATGGCTCTCTCCAAAAGCCTCTGATGCTTCAGATAAACCTAGACCCAATGGCACCGCTTGGTTGCAATAAACCGTGGGCTGTTTGAGGACAAAGTGGTTAATGCAAAGGATACAAAATTTGCCCCAGCTCTAAAAACCCATTGTGACCAATCAGTCAACTGTTTAAATCCAAACATCTCATTGGGTACTATGGGTTACTAGACCTGGAGCATCTATATATCTTCTGCCATCACTCTAGAAAAACTGACAGATCGGAAAGGTCCTCCATATTTATCAACTTTGATTTTAGGGTGCAGACCTGTGGCAGTGGTTTAAGCAGAACCATGGAAATGATATACAGATATAATAAACGCATATCTCTCAGCAGGTCTACTTGGAATATTATTAAATATTAAGTAACACGCCCAAACTATCCTAATCCGGGCACAGTTGGACATGCCCTTAATTTAGAGAAGATCTTGGGCAAGATAATTGGTTATAAATGGGAGGCCAGAAGAACCTTTGGGTAACACCCTGTTCTCTTTTCAAGTCAGTGTTCAGATATTCATTATTTGAACCCGTTTGTCCCCAACTATACTTTTGCTGTAAATTAAAAAAAAACTTCAAATAAAATTAATAAAAATCAGGTTTTCTAGTATACTGTGGTCACGGCAGTGTGTTACAGCTAGTTTCTTAAACATAAGAAATAAACAGTTTGCATTGCTCTGTAAGAGAAATTAGGAGTGCCTTTGAGAAATAACAAAAAAAAAAACAGGTAATAAATAATAAACTCTTTACATAGTGGAGGCTCATAGTAGAACAAGACCGTTGAATCCATTAAATCTCACTCCCATGGTGACTCCTTAAAACTCCTGCTCGTGGGAGCAGCTCCTTAGGGCAGCGGATCCTCCCCAACGTAAGAGAAGCCTTTGAATTCCTCCTGATTGATCTGCTTTACTATGGCTTCATCCACCAGTGTTAGCACAGGTTCTTCTCGTGTGAAATCCTGGTCAAAGTTGTTTACGTCACGTTTGGTTTTCTGGGAAAATAAAAGTAAAAAAAAACAAAACAAAGAAAAATTAACAATAATGAAGAAATGTCCTAAAATGCCACTTTTTTTCTTTTGAAAATAAAATCAAACTTTTCCTTTAAAGCTAAACACAACTTCTACAAACTGCCCGTAGTTTACACAATTAGGAGGTTGCAAAATATGGTGTAGTATTTCTGGTTATTCTTGTAACACCCTTGTGCTGAAGATGAAAAAAAATATATATATTTTTTTTTTAATTTTTTTTTTTCATCTTCAGCACAAGGGTGTTACAAGAATAACCAGAAATACTACACCATATTTTGTTTCTGTTTTTGCTTTCTCCGTTTGCTTTAGGCGCTGTTCCACCAGAAAATATTGATATCTTTGAGTAGCAATATTTTTTCTTCTTTTTTCGAGCAGTTGAGAGACTGTAGAAATACAGGAGAGAGACATTTCGAAAGGCTAACTATTTCTGCACTTGTTGTACTCTGTTACACATTGCTATATTATATACAATTAGGAGGTTATTTATCAAAATCTGAATTTATCTGATTATTTTCTGAAATATACTCCGACCAAATCCGCATGGGTTATTTCCCCTTATTTATCAATACATTTTGTAGAAAAATTCCAGTAAGCGAAAAAACTTCTGCATTTTCTGCCCAAATTGTTTTTCAGATTTTTGCCAGAAAACCACCAAATCTTTGGATTTTTACATGAAAACCAGCGCAGATCAGGATATCTTCGGGACTTCTGCCATTGACTTATATACAACCTCACTAGGTCTTAGATGCTGAATTTTTCGGATCCTGCCTTTTTCCATCCTCGGGGTATAATAAATCACGTAAACATTTTTTCTTTGGATTTTTGGCATTTGGTCTTTAATAAATAACCTCCTTAAAGACAAGAACCTAAAGAGTGACCCATAAAAGATGATCCCCCTTATTTCACAACGCAGCCAAAGTGATTCACTATTAATTTAGTTATTCAAGGTTGGATCTAAAAACCCAACAAAGGCTCATATTTGGATGTTTAGCTAGTGCTTCGAACAACCTGATGATGGTCATTGATGTAGTCTATGGAGTCAGGTGTCTTAGCTTGGCCTACATAATGAAGTTAACTCTAGTAAGCAAACATAGTGTTGCCGGAAGTGGCCTGAAAAAGTGTTCAGACTGGGAGATCAAGGTCAGAAGACATGGCTGATGTCCCAACTATTCTCCATGCTAAAGGGTACATTATTGAAGTGAAATCTATAGCCGTTTCCATACTCAGTCTACACTATTGCCCATCAATGTCAGTTTATTATTCCATCAGCAAGAGGCAAAGGTTGCTGGTGGAAACTGAGAAGAAGACACAAACAACTGCCTCATCCTGTTGCCTTCAAGTGGTGGCCTTCTATGCTTTTTCAGCATTTTTCCCAACTTGAATGGGGTCTCAAACAATATAAGGCAGCTGATGCCTCCATCTCAGGAAGAAGTTGCATAAATTCGGGACATCCAAGCTGCCCTCCAATGATTAAGCACAAGAGAGTTAGTAAAGGAAAAGCAGTGGCTTCAAAATATTTCTAGTCTAAATTCTCAGTTCTTAAATGGAATAGTTATAGCTGCATATTAAACGGACGCATTAAGGCATGCAGGGGGGTCTTAATTTACAAATGTTGGAGGATATTAAATGTGACAACTCAATCTAGTCATCTCCAATACATTGACATAACGTACAGGTGTTTTTGCATAGGACAGACAATTTAATTAAAAAAAACAACTCAAACAATCCACTGTTTAATAACTGAAGAGTGATGTTATGTAACAGATAGAGCAGGAGAATCAATCCTCATATGTAAACACATCTTAGTGATTATATTTGCTTTTGCACCACTCGGAGTGTTTGCTTGTACAAATATGTACATAAATATAGAATCTATCAACTGAGCTCTTCTATTCATAAGCATTTCCCCATTCCTTTCCTCTTCTTCCAATTTGCTTTTCTTTTCATCTGTTGCCCTTATTTCTTTTCTCCAGTCTGCCATCTACTGCATTTTCTTCTTCTCACTGTCCCATTCCCTTCTCTTGCCCATCTTTTTTGTCTATCTCCTATTTGCCTTTCTCTCCAACTTAACCCAGTTTCTCTTCTTCTTTCTATCTGCCTTCCCTCTTACCCAAATTCTTTTCTCCGTGGCTAACTTGCTGTCCTCCTCCAATGTTCTTCTCATCTGCTTCTCTTTTAATTTCATCCTCTTCCTCTTCTGTCATATGCCAGACTTCTCCATCAAACTTCTCTTAATCTGCCTTTCTTTGCATATTACTTCTCTCTCTTTCTCTAGCCATCCCCCTTCTCAAACACCCCCTCTTTCTCTTCTCATTACATTTTTATACCATATATTTTTCTTTTCAGCCCCAATTTTTCTTGCTATAAACCTTTTTCTCTTCATCTTCTCAGCATGTGTCCTTCACTTTTCCTTCCATTTGCTTTAATCTCTTCCCCTTATTATTCTTTCAACCTACATCTCTCTCTTTCTCACTCATTTTTGTTTCTTAGTCTATAGAATTCTTCCACCACCCCCTGTCCTGTCAAGCACTGGGGTCCCATGGGGGGGGGGTGCACTGCTACAAATTTGTCCTGTGGGCAGCGTAGAGACGCAGCATAGAGAGCCAATTTTGAGTTGTTTTGGGAATATGTAATAGCTGACCCCTTCCTTCTACAGACATTCTCAAAAATATCCCATCCAATGTCCTACTTGATGGCTTCCATATCTCCAAGCTGCGTTCAATGGACTGTACTAGTTTTAATAAACAATATGTGCTATTACAGCTGATAAAATTGATTTAATTAATTTCTAGAAGAAACTTTGTACAAAAGTTTTCAAATTTCATACAGAATGACTTATCGCTAACACCATTTTTGCTATTTTGGCTCTTTACTGAAAAAAAGGACCCATTGGTGAGAACTATTCAAAAGTGATACAGCAACGAATAATCTTCAACCCTCTTTTCAAAAAACATGAAGACTGTATCTCCAAAAAAATGTCAGACCCATTATATTAAAAAAAAAAAAAAACTTGGGGAGAGGGGCATTTTTTGGACAATTCTGATGGACAGAAAAGCCATTACCCATCCTTCCAGTCAAATAAAAGAATCCAAACAATGTTTGTATCATAGGTAACAGCTCACAATAGTCTGACAGATTTACATGTCTGAAATTTTCTGCAATTGTTGCCAAAAACAACACAAAAATAACACTGACACACTAATAACAGTTTTTTTTCAATAGCTAAACACAAAAAAACCCACAGTCAGTGTTATGTATACTGAACAAAAGTATCTGATGTGTTTTGAAAAGGAAAAAAGGGCTGGACTTTTACTGAGTAGGGGAAGTACCTTTCGATATTTGGGATTGGTCACTATTACTAAGTTTGGCCCAAGCTATTACACTAATACCACACTTAAGAGAGAATTGGCTGTTAGAAAAGAACTTATGGTTAAAGGAAGTGGCCTTTGAGTAATTGTCCTTTTGTTGTACTTGAAACCACTTAAACAGTCTCAGGTTTGTAAAACCTCTAAGCTCATAGTTTGAATCAAGCAAATCTCAGTAGTTATAGAATGACTCTCAAAAAAACCCTTATACCAGGGTCGGGCAAACTGAGGCCTCCCACCACCTCCAACGCCCCTCGGCTGATTTCAGATCCAATAATTAGAGTAAAGAAAACTAAGATCCCTTGCTGAAACTGTGTTATTGCATTCACTGTAATATGTACTATAACTCTGTACATTTTTTTCTGAATCACTCAATTTTTTCGGGCTTTTTCCCAAGAAGCCCAAATGTTTCAGATTTTTGCCCGAAGGCTCCCGAAAAGGTTGGATTTTCGGGCTAATTCCAGTGCAGACCACAGAAACTTTAAAATAGGATAAAGATCTCTGCCATTGACTAATACACAACCTCGACAGGACTGAGATGCTGGATTTTTGGATTCAGGCTTTTTCCTGCAATGGGCTTTAATTAATCTTGAAATATTTGAGTTTTCAAAAAAACAAAAACAAATCCTAAATATGTGAGTTTTGCCCCAAAAAGCAAGATCAGAGTTTTTTAAGTAACCCCCTACGTCTACTAGAAAATCATATAAACATGAAATAAACCCAATAGGCTGGTTTTGCTTCCAATAAGGATTAATTATATCTTAGTTGGGATCAAGTACAGGTATGGGACCTGTTATTAAATAAATGCTCAGGACCTGAGGTTTTCCAGATAACGGATCTTTTCATAATTTAGATCTCCATATCTCAAGTCTACTAGAAAATCAAACAAACATTAAATAAACCCAATAGGCTGGTTTTGCTTCCAATAAGGATTAATTATATCTTAGTTGGGATCAAGTACAAGCTACTGTTTTATTATTACACAGAAAAAAAGGAAATCATTTTTAAAAAAAATGGATTATTTGGATAAAAAGATGGGAGACAGCATTTTCGTAATTTGGAGGTTTCTGAATATCGGGTTTCCGGATACCTGTAGATCATGCCAATTGATTGAATCTCAATCCAAATAAGCGGCCAAAATATGTGTAATAATGTCAGTTTGTACAAATAACTTTTACAGAAATAAGGGAAAACCCTGCAAAAGGAATATAATCTAGGGATGCACCGAATCCAGGATTCGGTTCGGGATTCGGCCTTTTTCAGCAGGATTCGGCCGAATCCTTGTGCCCAGTCGAACCGAATTTGCATATGCAAATTAGGGGCGGGGAGGGAAACCGCGTGACTTTTGGTCAGAAAACAAGGAAGTAAAAAATGCTCTCTCCTTCCCATCCCTAATTTGCATATGCAAATTAGGGTTCGGGTTCGGTTCGGTATTCGGCTGAGTCTTTCACCAAGGATTCGGGGGTTCGGCCGAATACAAAATAGTGGATTCGGTGCATCCCTAATATAATCAGATATTCTTCTGTAAATGTAAATATCAACTGGAGAATTACTGTGCCATTCCATGATCAAAGATGTCTCCGCGACAGAAGGATTCTCAAATCTAAGCCGGGGTTTAAGTGTTCTGAAGTGCTGAACATTTACATGACTTAATTAGAATTAAATGTGCTGTTCTTTGAGGAGCAAAATCCCTTTTGCAACTGCCACTTCTTTTCTGCAGGGCCTGACCCCAGTAATAAACATGCTCTAAAGCTGGGGAAATGCAAAGTACAAAAGAAGATTGTCTCACAGCCAGTTGCAAAAGCCGCGACTGCGTGTGATGGACGAGAAAACTGCCCTGACCATAAACTGATAAAGTGGAAGCTCTTGAAAAGTGACATTTCCTAGAAATGCACCGTCACTGGCAGAACAAAACCCAGGTCATTTGTCAGATGATGCAAAGCTTTCTAATCCTCTTTGCAATTAATTCCTTAAACCCTCGTAATACACGTATAATCACGGTACCTCTGAGTAAACCTGCGAGGTGGAACATCATTTACAGCTTAGGCAAAGTTCTGTTACAATAACAGATACAATAACAATAACATATGAACGATCCAACTCCCATAGTTGTCACACCTTGTATTTATCAGATATGGAGCAGAAGTCAGGTTGCACAGTTGGGCTTTTTTTGGGGTTGTTGTAGCGCTGAAAACATTGCAATATGACCAGGATGTTGGGTTGTGGGGATGATATCAATGAAATGCTGAGATGGACTTGGTATCAGTATCTGAGGAAGGTTGTGGCACAACACATGACATGGCCAATGGCCTCTTGACATCAGTGTTGGACTGGGGAGCTCAGGGCCCTGCTGCCTTAGGGGCCCCAACACCATCCCTGGGCCCTCCAGCCAAAGAACTCTCTGCCCCCCGAAGCCACTATCCCACTCTGGACCCCCTCATAGGTGATTAGTGTCACTGGTTATAGACGTAGGGTTCAATGTCCTGTTGGGTTTCTTTCCCGGACACCCTCTCCACTATTTCTCTAACACAAAGTCAAGAACTCTTCATTAAAAACTGTATTATTTAATGGTACGAGACAGGGCTGCCCTCTTTCTCCCCTGCTTTACGCTCTCAGCATAGAGCCTTTAGCTGCTAAAATTAGAGCACACCCAGATATTTCAGGTATAACCGTTGGCAGGGAGGAATATAAAATTTCACTTTTCGCAGACGACATTTTGTTGACTCTTAAGCTGGCCATAGATGTACAGATTTTCAACAGATCCAATCCACATCGTGAGACCAAGATCTTCTGAGAACCATCGTACGAACGTTCGAACTGTCCATCAACTAAAACGACCAATTTACCAGGAAAACAAAGGGGAGCTGCCTGCTTGGCCCTGCAAACATCCATAGATTGTACTGGGACCGACAAAGATTTTTTAACCTGGCCGATCAATTTCCTGGCAGATGTCGGACGAAAAATCGTAAGATGTACGATCGTTTGAATCCCACTAACCGCACGATAATTTGACGAATCGGTCGGGCTGCGCTGAAATCGGTCGTTTCGCAAAGAAGAATCTTCTACGACTTCATAGTACAGTGGCTGGATATAAAATTAATTGGGCAAAGTCTGAGGCCCTCTCCTTTCACTTAGAAGGGTCTTCTAAAACAGCCCTGCAAGCCGATTTTCATTATAAATGGCAGACTTCTCACATACAATATCTGGGAATTAAACTAACTCCGCACTATCATCAACTTTACCGAACAAATTTTACCCCTGTAGTGAAACAGATCACGTCAGATATGTCAGATTGGAAACAATATAACATCTCATGGTTGGGCCGTATAACTGCGGTTAAGATGTCTGTTCTTCCCAAACTGCTGTATCTCTTTGAAACTATTCCAGTTCAAATCCCCTCTTCCACTCTAGGCCAGATTCAAAAAACGATATTTAGTTATATCTGGGGATCCACTAAGGCTAGATTACCTCGCTCCGTGCTGTTAGCGGGAAGAAACCAGGGGGGCCTAGCAGTGCCGAACATTCGGAAATATTATGAGGCATCTCATTTACGCCAAACGCTAGCTTGGCTGCAACCGAATCCTCCCACTAGGTGGGCCACGCTAGAATCTGAATGGTTGGCTCCTTTCCATATCAGTAATCTGATTTTGAGCACTAAGCCTAAACTACAAATACCGGCCATGGCGCCGAAACCAATACAATTCACTCAATTTATTTGGAGACGTTGTCTTAAACTATATCGGATTTGTAAATTCCCTTCTATTTTAACTATACTTTCCGCTAATCCGGATTTTCCCCCGGGACAACGTAAAGCTTTCCATAAAGATTGGAATTCTTATTCTCTAATTAGAGTTAAAGATTTTTTTAGCCCTGTGGGGAAAAAACTGTATACGTATGACGAACTTCAATCGAGATGTAACTGGGGCCTAGATAAAACGATGGCCTATCTGCAAGTTAAACATTACATAACGACGCTACTTGGGCAGACACCAAACCTTCAGTTGACCCCATTTGAGAGGGTGTTAGGGGGGGATTTCCCCTGTAAAGGTCTCATCTCTCAATTATACGGATTAATGAATATGCTGCCGGAGGACCCTTTTCCCAAACATTCTTATATGCGGTACTGGGAATCTGAATGGGTTAGGGAACTGTCCCTGAATCAATGGGGTAAAATTTGGGAGAATGCAGGTAAAATAGTAGTTTGCACTCAACAAAAAGAGAGTGTATACAAGACTATGATGAAGTGGTATCTTACACCTGACAGACTCTCCAGAATCTATCCACAATCCAGTCCTATGTGCTGGAGAGATTGTCAATTTAGGGGCACACTTCACCATATTATGTGGACTTGCCCGAAACTGTCTGAATTTTGGGTGGCGGTTTCCGGGTTAATATCCTCGGTCTTGAGAACTCCCATTACTATTGAGATGCCCAATTTATTGTTAGCACTTCCAGTTCCGAAATTGTCGAATGCGGTCCAAAAATGGATCAACCAAGTAGCCACTGTAGCACGGTTGGCTATTACTTCCAAATGGAAATCGCCAACGGTCCCTACGATTCAGGAGGTCATCTCCAGACTCGATATAAATAGGAAGTTCGAGGAAATGACAGCTCGAATAACCGATACCCTGCAACAACACAATGATGTCTGGGGGAACTGGGAGTACTACAAAACCACAATAGCTGATGTGACCTAGTTTCCCCGCTCTTGGTTTTTTCCACTGGGCATGGTTATTCCATTACTGGTCTCCATATTTTATTTTATTTTATTTTGTTTTGTTTCCTTTCCTTTTCTCTTCTTTTTCCTTTGATCTCTTTATGGTTCTTTCCTATCTTTTCTCTCATTACTGTTACAGTATTGTGATAATAGTCTCCGGCTGTATTGTTTTAATAACTGCTGTGACTGTTGTACGAAGACAAGCAACATAATGTATCGATTACTTTACTTGTACTGTACTGAGGAAAACAATAAAAATTTTAAGTTACAAAAAAAAACAAAAAAAAAAAAAAAACTGTATCATTTGTAGAGATATTGCAGCTTAATGTTGGCTTGTTAATGGCACAATTTAGTGTGGTTACTACATGTACAGGTATGGGACCTGTTATACAGAATGGTCAGGATCTGGGTGTTTCCAGATAAAGGATCTTTCTGTAATTTGGATCTCCATACCTTAAATCTACTAAAAAAAATAAGTAAAACGCAAATTCAACCCAACAGGATTGTTTTGCTTCTAATAAGGATTAAAGAAGTTGTTAAATGAACTGTTAGTGTGATGTAAAGCAGTGATCCCCAACCAGTAGCTTGTGAGTAAAGGTGGCCATAGACACACAGATCCTATCGTATAAATCGAGGATTCGTACGATTTTCGGATCCTGTGTGGGGAGTGCCGACATCTTTCATCCGGCGGAGACTGGTCATTTGGTCGATCGGTCGGGTTTGATTTTGACCCGACCAATCCCGCCGGAGCCCATGGCACATCGTAATCGGATCGTTCAGCCATACGGTCGAACAATCAGATTACCCCCGATATAGCCATGCCTGTTAATGGCATATCGGGGAAAGATCCGCTCGTTTGGCGAAGTTGCCAAACGAGCGGATCTTTGCGTCTATGGCCACCTTAACATGTTGCTCTCCAACCCCTTGGATGTTGCTCCCAGTGGCCTCAAAGCAGGAGCTTATTTTTGAATTCCAGGCTTGGAGGCAAGTTTTGGTTGTATAAAAACCAGGTGTACTGCCAAACAGAGTCTCAATGTAGGTTGCCAATCCACATAGGGGCTACCAAATGGCCAATCACAGCCCTTATCTGGCACCCCAAGAACATTTTTCATGCTAGTGTTGTTCCAAGTGTTGGCCAATTCTAAGCATTTTTTCAAGTGGTCTTCATTATTTTTTTTTTTTATAGTTTTTGAATTATTTGCCTTCTTCTTCTGACTCTCTCCAGCATTCAAATGGGGGTCACTGACCCCATCTAAAACACAAATGCTCTGTAAGGCTACAAATCTATTGTTACTGCTACTTTTTATTCCTCATCTTTCTATTCAGGCCTCTCCTATTCATATTCCAGTCTCTTATTCAAATGAGTGCATGGTTGCTAGGGGAATTTGGGCCCTAGCAACCAGATGGCTTCAACTGCAAACTGGAGAGCTGCTGAATAAAAAGCTAAATAAGTCAAAAACCACAAATAATAAAAATTAAAAACCAATTGCAAATTGTCTCAGAATATCCCTCTCTACATCATACTAACAGTTAATTTAAAGGTGAACAAACCCTTTTATCATTATTAGAGGCAACACAATCTTATTGAGCTTAATTAATGTTTAAATGATTTCTCAGTAAACTTAAGGCAAATTATAGAAAGATCCTTATGCAAAAAGCCCCAGGTCTCAAGCATCCTGGATAAGAGGTATATAAATATATATATGTGTGTCCAGTATATTATAACACACACATATATATATATAGTATATTATATGTACCAGAAGCAGAAGGAAATAGTTGGGTGCAGAAATGTACAAAGCAAATTCATGGAACACCATAAGAAAACAATGAAGAGAATATTTTTGGTTTCCTGGGAGAGACAAATAGTTGTGTGGGAATTGATGTGTCTTTAGGCTCAGGGGACAGACTGACGGATCACGAGCACTGCCGTAATCCTAATACAAGTCAGAAAATAATAATAAGCAGAACTTCACTGTTGTGTTTTGAATCTGGACCCAGTCGGGATAAACACCGGCTCATTTTCCAAGGACAAAGGGTGATTGAATCGTTAAGACAAAGTGTGGCAGAATATAACATAATATAATATACAGATGCTAAAAGCAAAACATCCAATTGTGTTGCCAAAACATGAACTTTTTGTTTCTGTCTGAAAACACAGTGTAACGTTATGTAACTCAGTGTCATTATTGTGTTGCCTGGGGCTCATGGGACTTCCTTTATGGCAGAAACACAGCATTCCATTCTTGCTTTATGGCAGAAAATCTATATACAGATATGGGACTTGTTATCCAGAATTCTCCGGATCTGGGGTTTTCTGGATAAGGGATCTTTCTGTAAGTCTACTAGAAAATCATATAAACATGAAATAAAGCCAATAGGCTGGTTTTGCCTCCAATAAGGATTAATTATATCTTAGTTGGGATCAAGTACAAGCGACTGTTTTATTATTACACAGAAAAAGGAAATCATTTCTAAAGATTTGAATTATTTGGATAAAATGGAGTCTATGGGAGACGAACATCCCGTGATTCGAAGCTTTCTGAATAACGGTCAGAAAAATCTGTCAGTCTCACGTTACTACACCGCTGCTTGGAAAAACTTGCGCCTAATGCAGCCTCCATGCATCTTCCAACGAGGTACAAACTGCCAGCCAAAGGATTTCATGATGTTGTGTTAGAACAGATCCTGACCAAATCTAAGCTTAAAGGGGTGGTTCACCTTTTAGTATGTTATAAAATGGCCCGTTTTAAGCAACTTTTCAATTGGTCTTCATTAGTTATAGTTTTTGAATTATCTGCCTTCTTCTGACTCTTTCCACCTTTCAAATGGGGGTCACTGACCCCATCTAAAAACAAATGCTCTGTAAGGCTACACATTTATTGTTATTGTTACTTTTTATTATTCCTCTTTCTATTCAGGTGTCTCCTATTCATATTCCAGTCTCTTATTTAAATCTGTGCATGGTTGTTAGGGGAATTTGGACTCTAGCAACCAGATGGCTGAAACTGGAGTTGCTGAATAAAAAGCTAAATAAGTCAAAAACCACAAGTAATAAAAAATGAAAACCAATTGCAAATTGTCTCAGAATATCCCTCTCTACGTCATACTAAGAGTTAATTTAAAGGTGAACTTATAACAACTATAACATGACATAACACAATGAAGTGTGTGCATAGGTTCATTTTAGGGGCATATTTATCAAGGGTCGAATTTCGAATTGAAAAAACTTCGAAATTCGAATTCAAAAAGACCAACCGAAATTAAGTTAAAGTTTTTTTGGGGTCGAATAGGTCAGTTTTCGATCAAATAGGTCCGTATTCGAATCTTTCTAATCAAATTAATAGCGCAATCAATTGAATTTGATTCAAAGTTCTAGGAGGTCCCCCATAGGCTAAAACAGCAATTTGCCAGGTTTTAGATGGCAAATGGTCGAAGTCGATTTTTTAAAGAGACAGTACATAATAAATAAAAAAATAAAATAATAATTTCCTTGTTTTGTGACAAAAAGTCATGCAATTTCCCTCTCCACCCCTAATTTGAATATGCAAATTATTATTTGCATTTGGTTCGGACGGGCAGAAGGATTCAGACGATTCCGAATCCTGCTGAAAAAGGCCGAATCCCGAACCGAATCCTGGATTCAGTGCATCACTAATAAGTAATGATATTTTATTGATATTTATTGCAGAAAAGCTATTTGTAAATGCATTTTATTATACTCATGTGACTTTCTCTACTTACTTCCCCCAAAACAGCAGTCCTGCCTTGCTTTATGGCATCTAAATGTTCAATCTGTGTATATAACGTAGTACTAATGACTTCGCTAATATACAGGTGCAGTTGTTAATTGTGAGTATTATCTCTCCAGCTCTAATTGTATTGGTGTCTGAGTGCAACTTACATGAACAGTCACAAGAAATCAAACATTTAAACATGACTTACAATTCGTGGTTTGAAAGGAGGCTTGATTTTCCTTTGCTCCAGAAGTACCCAATCGATTTCTTTGAAAAACGGGTGTTGCTTGATGGCTTCCTCCAGGCCCTGCGCGGCCACGCACCCTAATCTTTTATTGGGATTCTTTGTCATAAACTGATGATAAGAAAACAAGGATAAACATTGGTCAGTGTAACTGTGTTTGGCTGTACAGGTATGGGACCTGTTATCCAGAATGCTTGGGACATGGGGGTTTCAGGATAATGGATCTTCCTGTAATTTGGATCTTCATTCTTTAACAGGGTTATTTACTAAAATCTGAATTTATTTCATTATTTAAATAAAAGACCACAACCAAACTCAATTACCCGATTTCACCTTATTATTAAAAAAGTAAAAACACGATAAAATCGAGCATAAACCCGAATCTTACATTTTTTTATGAATCTCTCAATTTTTTCAAGCTTTTTCCCAAAAAGCCCAAATTTTTCAGATTTTTGCCAGAAGGCCTCCGAAACGGTTGGTTTTTCAGGGCTAATTCCAGCGAAACTTTAGAAACAGAAACTTTAAAATAGGATAGAGACCTCTGCCATTGACTAATAAACAACCTCGGCAAGACTGCGGATTCAGGCTTTTTCCTGCAATGGGCTTTAATAAATCTTGAGTATTAAAAAAAAAAAATAATAATAATAATCCTGCAAAATGTGAGTTTTACCCCAAAAAGCCAGATCAGAGTGTAGTAAATAACCCCCTAAGTCTACTAAAAAATCATATAAACATTAAATAAACCCAATAGGCTGGTTTAAAAAAATAAGGATTAATTAAATCTTAGTTGGGATCAAGTACAAGTATGGGACCTGTTATCCAGAGTTCTCGGGACCTGGAGTTTTCCGGATAACTGATCCTTCTGTAATTTGGAACTTCATCCCTTAAGTCTACTAGAAAATCATATAAACATGAAATAAAGCCAATAGGCTGTTTTTTCTTCCAATAAGGATTAATTATATCTTAGTTGGGATCAAGTACAAGGTACTGTTTTATTATTACACAGGAAAATGAAATAATTTTTAAAAAATTTGGATTGTTTGGATAAAATGGAGTCTATGGGAGACGGTCTTTACGTAATTGGAGCTTTCTGGATAATGGGTTTCAGGATAATGGATCCCATACCTGTACTACAAGAAACATTGAATAAACCCAATAGGCTGGTTTTGCTTCCAATAAGGATTAATTATATCTTAGTTGGGATCAAGTACAAGGGACTATGATTATATTATTACACAAGGGACTATTATTTTATTATTACACAGAAAAAGGAACTTTAAAAAATTATTAGGGGCCTTCGGTAATTCGGAGAGTTCTGGATAAGGGCTTTCCAGATAACAGATCCCATACCGTTACATTACAATGGACCTTTGTCAGCTGTACAGAATTCTACAGAACCATCTTCCGATCCATGGTTCTTATATAAACGACTTGTAAGAAGAATTATCATTGGCATCGTATGAAAGCGCTGATAACTGTGGGCAATGGGTATTTAATCTGCGGCAAATCCAGATCTAAAATTACCATTTTATAATTGTTTCGGCAACGTTAAATGAGTTTTAAAACTAAGCAATAAATTAGAAAAGGTCAACTTGATCGCAGAACGGATACAATGGGAAAGCCTCCGAGACAGAGGGAACCGTTCAGTCTTCAGGTCGGTTCCATTAGAGAGAGCGGTGCCTTAAAGGACTTGTCTGTGGTTAAGTAGCGGAGGCACAAGCCCAGCGTCTGCTCCACAATGTCAGGCACAATGTAAGGAAATGAAGAGTCTCAAGCCCAATCCCCTGTTAGCAAGACGCCTTGTGGCTTCCTCTGCTTTTCCTGTAGAACACAACAAGCCAGCGAGGGTATGTGACTCCCATCACAGCTCCCTAATCTCAACGGCTATTAATAATGTCTCAAGCAATAAATGCGCAAATCGGCTCATTTATTACTGTAAGAAATTAGTGCCTCCTCGCTTGTTTTTCTTTTTTTTCCTTGCATTTATTAATGAGTCACGGTTATGCAACAAAATGACAGTAACAGTAAAAGTGCCACCTGTAACCCATTTCTAATTGGGGCTGTCCGGTGAGTTTCACTTGGACAAAGCAGTGTAGGACCTCACACACCCTGCAGAATGAAAGAGACGCCTGGTGCACAAGGGTAGAGGCTCCGCCACCTCACAATAAGGTACAACACAAAAAAATCCGATGGCACACAGGACTGCAGGAAATCTTCCAAATTTTATTTCAAAGCGGAGAGCAAATGCAACGTTTCGGGGAATAAAACCCCTTTGTCAAGCAATGTTGACAAAGGGGTTTTAGGGTAGGGACACACTGGGCGATTTGGGGAGATTTAGTCGCCTGGCGACTAATCGGCGCGACTTTCCACGACCAATCTTCCCCGAATGCCTCCCCTCGCTCTGCGCCTGGCTAAAATGAAAAATCGCCTGCGCTAATCACACGCGGCGATTCGTTTTCCGAAGTCGCCCGAAGTTTCCTCGTGAGGCAACTTCGGGCGACTTCGGAAAACGAATCGCCGTGTGTGATTAGCGCCGGCGACTTTTCATTTTATCCAGGCGCAGAGTGAGGGGAGGCATTCCGGAAGAAAAGTCGCTGCGATTAGTCGCCAGGCGACTAAATCTCCCCAAATCGCCCAGTGTGTCCCTACCCTTATTCCCCGAAACGTTGCATTCTGCTTTGAAATAAAATTTGGAAGATTTCCTGCAGTTCTGTGTGCCATCGGATTTTTTAGTTTTTCACTTGGACAAGACATAAGTGACACCCAGAAAATTCTTATGGTGGCCCTCTTCAAACCACTCCCTGGTTTTTAAGGTAAGTTGGAGATGCAGGGAACAGAGCAGAAGACATGAGACTGAGGCATAATGTCATAAGGATTCTGCCTAATTTGGGAGCATTAAAGGAGAAGGAAAGTCGTCTTCCACTTGGCAAATGTTAGGCACCCCAAGTGATTGTATTGATTTACCTGAAACCCCAGGCTCCTATCAGCAGAAAACTGCACCGGCCTGGGGTTATACCAGTGAGCACCACAGAGTGATCCTCTTCCATCTTCTTCTTTCTTCTCGCGGCTGCACATGAGCAGTAGAGTGAAAAGCCCAACTTTAACTAAAAAGTCGCTATTTCGTTCTACTGCGCATGCATCTGCCCCGGGAAATTTGAAGAAAGAAGAAGACGGAAGAGGATCACTCCGTGGTGCTCACTGGTATAACCCCGGGCCGGTGCAGTTTTCTGCTGACAGGAGCACAAGCCTGGGGTTTCAAGAAAGTCAATGTAATCACTTGGAGGTGCCTGAAGGTCCCCATAGACGCAAAGATTTTTCTTTGGAGAACGACCAATTTTAGCGAAATCCGACCAATCCGTCAAATTATCGTGAAGTTAGTGGGAATCGAACAATCGTACAGGAAAATAGATCAGGCCAGTGCAATCTATCTATATTTGCAGGGTCAAGCGGGCAGCTCCCCTCAGTTTTCCTGAAATGGTCTTTTTAGTTGATGGACAAATCAGACATTTAAACTATTGTTTCGAGATAATCGTGGTCTCACGATACGAAAAGATGTTTTACATCTATGGCAACATTTGGTACCCCCAAGTGGAAGAAGACTTTCCTTCTCCTTTAATATGTCTCCATCCATTTAACCAATACTGGCACAGACTTATTATAGATGACTAGAGGGCTCTGCGTGTTGTAGGGGGCAATGACTCTCAAATGATGTGGTATGGCAGTGTGTGGTCAATACTCCCTCTCATTTCTTTTAGGCCACTCTTGTTCTTTTGTAAATACTTTATAAATACAGAACAGTGGTCGGGTCTAAGCAAGTGCTACTGGTGCTAAAACCTAAAGTGTGGGCATATGAGTGGATAGATTATATCTAACCCTGATCACAGATTCCATGTGTCCTTCTTCAGGTGGGATCATTGTGTCCCCATATTAACCAACTACTATCTATTAGACCTGCCTCTGTGTATTATAGGGAACATTATACTATTCGAAATCACCACGGAATACCGCCACCATATAAAGGCAGACGCCTGGTTTGAAATAAAATACCAACTTTTCTATCTTTTTAATACGACTCGCGAGCAGCACCATTTATAGACGCGCATCTTACGGCTTATACACGGTGTATGTGCTTAACATGATACTCGTAAAGTTGCAAAACGACACCACGCCTAATAATCACTGATAATTTACTTTAATAGCATAATAAACTATAAATATTTCCATGGAAGAAATAAAAAGCTGCTATTTTATGCTGGCTTAATATCAACCACCCCCAGGTAACTTAAATAGGCATTGAGTCAGCCTCATGTTTCCCAAACGAATCCTGCGCTTATTTGTTCCGTACATCATTTATTGGATTAATCTCGCCACTCTCTCATCGCCTTACCTTCGAATAATTGCTGCATATTTAAATAGCAAATAATGACAGGGATTCTTGTTGGTACAGCATTATAGAAGAGGCGTTATTTCATATGAAATGCTTTGTCTGGAAACTTGGAAGCCTCTTTGTCTTTCTGTGCCAGAATCTTATTGGAAAACAAGTGGAAGAGCTTCCTCTCAATCCGAGTGGAACAACAAGCTGCCTAATTTGTTTGTTTGTTACTAATAATGTCGCTGCCCAATGTTTCTCTTCCAATGAAGAAAGGGGACTGAGTAATACATAGGAACAGGCGAGATCTTCATACATATATATTGGGATCAAGTACAAGCGACTGTTTTATTATTACAGAGAAGGAGGAAATCATTTTTAAAAATTTGTATTATTTGGGGTCTATGGGAGATGGCCTTCCCGTAACAGAGCTTTATGGATAATAGGTTTCAGGATAACTGAGGTAATAAGGTCTAGAGAAGCACAGAATGTTTTCAGTTTTTTAGCCAGTCTTTATGCTCTTTATATAGGGTCAAGACATATACAGAGTGTTTTATAGAGACTGGCAGGGTACCGGTGGGCCCCAATACCTGTTGGGACTTGCCATCTGCCGATAAGCCAGCCGCCCACAGCTACCACCACTCCCTGCCATCTTTAATAGCAAGGAGGGAGCGGCCTTGGCTGTGGGTGGAGCAGGAGTGGATGGGTGGTGGGCCCAGGGCACCCAAGTCCATCTCTGGAGACTGATCATCATTCATTTCCTCCTGCTCCAGTTGGGGATACAGTTTAAGACCCCTATAACATTCACATGTTTCATCTAGTCTATGGTGTCTTGATATAATAAAATACTACCCAGGATGGGAAGTGGCAACTACAGTAAATAGCCGGTTGAGTAAATGGTATGAAACCATGAAAACAGTTCTACAAGATGTCCATTCTGATGCACCACCAGCCTCTATATTAGGGTTGTCACCCACACTCGGCCATTACTTTAACAGCTAATGTTGGGGCTGATAATGCAAATATGAAATTCTTCCTCCTTTCATGAACTGTTCAACCCCCCAAAAAGCACATTTAAGCTCTATCCAGTGGCTTAACTAGATATTAAATTATTTTTCAGGCTGAGTTTGACCTGTTTTAACAATTTTTATTGAAATTGTATATGAATTAGGGCTTCATGGGGCCCCTATACCTCCTGGTCGAGATTCGACAAAGATTCTGCCTTTTTCAGCAGGATTCGGATTCGGCTCAATCCAAGTGCCTGGAGGAACTAAATCCATTACACACTGATCGAGAGCTGGTTTGCTCACAGCCCCCGTGTGTAATTCAAGTGCAACTAGGTAGACATATTACTTTTCCAAACTATTAGCACGTCTAAGTAGGGGTTTCAAGCACATGGCTTTCTGTGAAGTCTAATTAGATGTGCTCTCGGTAGCAGTCCATAACCAAAAGAACAATGCCTGTTTGACATCCCTACAAGCATGGATTGCTTTCTAGTATAAAGATATCCATAATATGTACAGTAATTCATCTATATCTGGGTAACAATACTCTACTAACACACAATTAGGAAAACCCATTCAACTTTGCTGTCAGATGAAACCTTCCCTAATTATCTCTGACCAGCACTACCTTATAGATCATATTGCACAACTTACTTTACATACATAAATCATCAAGCCTTTCCTACAGATGCCAATGGAGCTCATCAGGCAATAAACCAACTGGAACTAAGAAGATAAACACGCTCTCTGCGTAGCAATTTTAATGGCAGACCAAAACAGATTTCTGTACAATTCATGCAGCGTATAGCTCTACTGGTGATTGCTGATGCTCACCATCCACCACAACTGGGCCAATTGGAATTTATAGCAGAGATTATTGTATTTTATCATTAATGTACAATAGTCTGGTCCATTGACTAAGTCTCTAACGTGACAAGAAGTTATATTTGTTCCCCTTCCAATGACCTTTTGTCAAACTGCCAGTTGTGAAGGCATGAGGGTGGCGCTGAGTGGCTACCACCCTATATCTTCTCATACTATATAAATGATATAAAAACATGTCTGAATTCTCACGCACTGACCACAATTAAGCACGATAATAGTGTCCCTTGGAGACACATCCATGGTATCTATTTTCATAGTAGATCTTTAAATATTAATCTTTTGTCCGTTGGGAAGAAGAAAACATCCTCTGCAGACCACGCGTTGGTTTCTTCATTAACAGCAGCACACAACCTGATCCAAGCATCGCATTATCATGTGTGGCTTTGCACATAATTCCTGGTGTCAAGCAACACATGAAAGTCGCACACTATGAAACGTATTTAGCAATGAAAGAATGACTTTAACTCGCTCAAAAAGCATAACAACTCTTCAGTAGGACGTCATCTCAATGTGATGCCCCTAAAGGATGGAGCCATGCCAACTTGAAACCCTACACTACCTTTAGCGATAATTACATTGTATTATTATTGCTAAACAGCATTTCCTAGTCTACCAGTTGACTTGGCAGGCACCAGAATCTGTAAATGGCTGCGCAGATAACAGAAGCTGCCTTTGTTGTGTCTTCCCATTTTGCACAGTTCTCCATTCTCAGGTTTACACATCACACACACACACAAAAAAAATCAGAGAACGCAAACATTATGTTCCTTTCCCACAAGATGGGTAATTTATCCCAGGCCCCATTATCCTAACAGTGGCATTATGAACTAGGCTTGAACTCCCTTTGGGGTTGCTGTTCTGTATTAGTCAACTTCAGTTTTTGGAAAGAAAAAGAACAAAAAAAAAAACCAAAAAAACCAAGAGACTTACTGCTTTCAGAATGCTGACAGCTTCTTTACTGAGCCAAACTGGGTACAGAACATCATCGTGAAGGATGGATTCAAAGAGATCGTCTTCATTGTCTGCTTCAAAGGGAGGTTGACCGGCCATCATCTCATACATTAGAACACCCAGAGCCCACCAGTCAACTGATGGTCCATATTCCAACTCTTGAAGTATCTATTGAGGAGAAAGTTAATTTTAATATATAGTTAAACAATGACCAAAGAAGTTATATATATTGAATGGCTCCACTGAAACGATGGTTCCCATTAGTGATGTGCAGGTTGACTTGAAACCAGAGGTGACCTGTGGGTTGACCACCAGTTGGGTGGGTTTGGGTTGAAATAAGGCCAATGTTCGAGGGTTTGAGTTGGGTGTGGGTAAAACTAGGGAAGTACATGCCTCCACTGCTCTCAAAGATTCTGTGTCTTGGAACCAGAGGCATGCACAGAAGTAGTGTAAAGAGTTTGGTGCCGGTCCTACGATGGCGACATTTTGAGGGTTAGGGTCGGGTGTGGGTTGAGTTTTCCATGACCCACACACATCATTAGCTTCCAGAATCCCAGCATTTCACTAGTTTCAAGGAGTGAGTCAATGATTGGATATTGCATATTCAGGGACCAAACCGTAGTCAACTTTTAGTTGCCATTGGTCCACTGGTCTAAAGTCATTGGGTGAAATGTAATTTCACAAATAAATCATGTGACACTCTATAGGTTCTAATACAAAATGGATTAAAAGGTCACTGTAGATATCAGGGTTTAAGATTTAAGCCATAAGTGGTTATTATCAAAGAACAAAGTATCTACAGTCACTTCTCCCCATAAGGTCCCTTTGGGGAAAGCCAACAAAATAAATAACCAAAACTGTAACCAATATAATCCAAAAAAATTTAATAAATAAAAATCAGTTTTTGTTGCCCAGTTACAAATTTTTTGGATTACATTCGACCCAACTTTAGTTATTTATTGAAATGTAATTTGACATTATAATTTAAAACATAGACCTTTTATAATAATAATAAAAAAGGAAGTAATGGGAACTGTTATCCAGAATGCTCAGGACCTGGGGTTTTCCAGATAATGGATCTTTCCGTACTTTGGATCTAGTCTACTAGAAAATCATATAAACATTAAATAAACCCAATAGGCTGGTTTTGCTTCCAATAAGGATTAATTATATCTTAGTTGGGATCAAGTACAAGCGACTGTTTTATTATTACACAGAAAAAGGTAAGAATTTTTTAAAATTTAAATTATTTGAAAATGAAGTCCGTGGGAGACGACCTTCCTATAACCTGGATGTTTCTGGATAACAGGTTTCTGGATAACGGATACCATACCAGTACTTTTAAGTCTGCTAAATAATGATCTGAACTTTAAATAGGCTGGTTTTGCCTCCAATAAGGATTAATTATATCTTAGTTGGGATCAAGTACAGGTATGGGGCATGTTATCCAGAATGCTCAGTACCTGGGGTTTTCCGGATACTGGATCTTTCCATAATTTGGATCTTCATACCTTAAATCTACTAGAAAATCATATAAACATGAAATAAACCCAATAGGCTGGTTTTGCCTCCAATAAGGATTAATTAAATCTTAGTTGGGATCAAGTACAAGCTACTTTTTTATTATTATAGAAAAAAAGGAAAGCGAAAGGTTCTCCGTAAATACCTTCCACCCCTGTATATAAATCCACTGAACTCCAACAAATCCTATTGAATAATACCCCAGTGAGGGCAAAACACAACTCACATTGAATAGCACTTTTTATAACCAATTCATTTTATGAAGTAAAAATTCTTCATAAGTACGACCGCGGGTTGACTATAGTGATTTTGATAAACAAGTCAAACATCTCACAAAGTTACATTTATGTAGACGGGAAAAGGCAGTAGCATATATTGTGCCCTGGTTAATCTCAGCGCAGTGTTTCTTGGCACACTACAGGCTGTGACACACTCGAAAGTGAAATACACAAGAGAATGTAAAATATCCGCTTGAGAATGAATAAGTGTGAGCTCTGGAGTCCTTGGCTGAAACGCGGCTTCATTTGAGCGGCTTTTGTTCGACAGAATGAATTGAAATGACTGAGCTCAAGTTTTTAACTTGAAAAAGAAATTAAAAAAAATGGAAACCAAATTAAAGAAGTTAAAAAATAATATGTTTTTGTTTAAACAGGGCATTACAACTGCACAATGCAGTGCAATTAAGGAACTTGTGTTTTCTACCATCGATTATCCAAAACCTGACCAGGAATGGGATCCGTTAGCCGTAAATAGGATTCGGTTTGGGATTCGGCTTTTTTCAGCAGAATTCGATTTCAACTGTATCCTTGTGCCTGGCGTAACCAAATACGAATCCTAATTTGCATATGTAAATTAGGGGCTGGTAGGGAAATCACATGACTTTTCGTCACAAAAGAAGAATTTCTTCCACTTTTTCCTTTCCTGACCCTAATTTGCATATGCAAATTTCACCAAGAATTCGGCCAAGTCCCAAATAGTGGATTCGTTTGCATCCCTAGCCGTAAAGCTCCAAATTACAGGAAGGCCATCTCCAATAGACTAAATTTTCATCAAATAATCCAAATAAAAATCAAAAATGATTTCCTTTTTCTGTGTAATAATAAAACAGTCGCTTGTACTTGATCCCAACTAAGATATAATTAATCCTTATTGGAGGCAAAACCAGCCTATTGGGTTTATTTAATGTTTACAGGATTTTCTAGTAGACTTAAAGAATGAAGATCCAAATTACAGAAAGATCCCGCCCTTATCTAGAAAACCCCAGGTTCTGTGAATTCTGGATAACAGGTCCCATCCTTTCCCATTATTTTAAGTATTTCGTATTGGCAAACAGCTGTTATGTGGTGCCTAGTTCATAGACACATATTTCCAGGGAATTGACATCAAACAGTAATGGTACAGAAGTCCGTGGATAACAAGAGAAAGGGCCAGGGGTCAATATTTTAATTATTAACCTAATAGGGATTTATTTACAGTTCGCCTTGTTCTTTTTCTCAAAGTTTAACCCAGTGGAGCAGAAAGGCAGGAAGATTAAATGGCTGAAAAGTGGAGGGTGTTTTTTGCCTTCAAACACTGGACCTTTCCTTCAGCGTAAACCAATGGAAATCTTCTAATCTGGTTACGCGAGCGCCTCGTTTAGTTGCTTATACTTTCCTTGACGTGATCCTGTGAGGCAGTGCATTAACTGGTCTGTAAATAAGTAATTACTTTTCCATTATTAAATGGATGTTAATAATGATGTTAATAATAACAGGCCTTGACGTGTCGGCATAAGATGCGACGGGAAACAAATACAGTTGGCGGTTACGAAGGCCTTTCAGTTACTATTGAGATTCTGAAGTTAATATTTTCCTTGTCATGGAAACATAGAAATATTTATTTGTAATTCTTTAAGTATTGAATATTAATGGAGTATTTGCGGCGATTGCAAAGGGAAAACTTAGAACACACGTGCGCCTCACTAAATAAGATGATGTTATTGTCGGACGGTGGGAGGGGGAGTTGTATATTTAGAATGGCGGCTGCCAAACCAGATAATGTATAGAAAACACATACCTCGGGAGCTATGTAATCTGGCGTTCCGCAGAAGGTGGTTGTAGTGACGCCATTCAATATTCCTTCCTTACACATCCCAAAGTCGGCCAGTTTGCAGTGACCTTCTGCATCCAGAAGAATATTGTCCAGTTTAAGGTCCCTAGAGAAATATATCCATTAACAAGAAGATCAAGCTAACAAGCAGCCATATTGCATAAAGAAAAGGAGACCATTGGAGTTTTAAATGAACCCTAAAAAACATTGTTGCTGGATAAAGCAATGAAAATACATTATGTTTCCCCATTATAATGACATATTGCTGCTTTAACATAAACAAAAAACATCCATAAATACAGGGTTGCTTATGTCTTGAACTTATGGGTTAGTCAAACTAAGTCCAGAAATCTAGCCAGTGCTCTTCTGGTACAAGTATGGGATCCCTTATCTGGAAACTCATTATCCAAAAAGCTCCAAATTATGGGAAGGCCATATCCCATCAACTCATTTTAATCAAATAATGATGATTTCCTTTTTCTGTGTAATAATAAAACAGTAGCTTGTACTTGACCCAAACTAAGATATAAATAATTCTTACTGAATTAATTAAGGTATGGTAATAAAAATTACAGCAAAACCCCTCAGAAAGCCTCAGATCCCGAGCAATCTGGATAATAGATCCCATACCCGTATCTGGGTAATGCCAATAGACAGTAGGAAAATATAAGGTTTGGCCATGACGAAGACAAGATATAAATCCCTGTATGTAAATAAGGTCAGTTTTCCTTTAATGCCTGGTCTTTAGTATGTTTTTTATTTAGTAAAAAGAAAAAAGAAAGACATGAACCCCACAGACGAGCAGGTTTTGATAAAAAACAAACTTTTTTTTTCGAGTTCTCTAATTGAAAATGTCATCAATATAACCACTATAAAAAATTCATAGAAGTCAGTAGGTTATCTGAAAATAATACACTACACAACCCTTAATACACATGCAAAGTGCCCTGTACAGTAGAACCAGCTATGGAACATTCCATGAAGTCTACTATATCTCGACTGGAACAAGAGCTTCATGCAGTGGAGAAATGATAATGTAATTTCTCTACTCATTTGCTTTCCTTGACTACTAAGAATTTTAATGGCATCACATCAAACACTGTTGTATTAAGGTGGCCATACACGGGCAGATAACGTTGCCGATATCGGTCCTTTAGACTAACTCGGCATTTTATCTGCCTGTGTATAGGGGCTTCCGTCGGGTCTTCCTGATCGATATCTGGCCACGATATCGATCGGGAAGGTTTCTTTTTTCGGCGACTGAAACGTCGAAGCCCATTGCTCCCTGTAGTAATCCGATTGTTTTGGCCCTAGGGCCGAATGTTCAGATTACCCAATCTAATCCTGCCGTTGGTGGGCATATCGGGGAAAAGATCCATTCGTTTGGCAAGATGAGTGGATCTCCTTGTGTATGGCCAGGTTTAGACTTGGATTTACATACCTTATCAATGGAACATCAACAGCCCACTCATAAACATTACATATATAAATTTATATGACATCAATTGCTAACTTATTTGGAAGGATGATTTTCAATGCGGCGCCAAATATGGAAGAAGAAAATATCAGAATTTGGTTATCGCTATAGCCATCCATAAGATCAGGGATCCCCAACCTTTTGAACCCATGAGCAACATTCAGATGTAAAAGGAGTTGGGGAGCAACACTAGCATGAAAAATGTTCTTGGGGTGCCAAATAAGGGCTGTGATTGGCCATTTGGTAGCCCCTATGTGGATTGTCAACCTACATTGAGACTCTGTTCGGCAGTGCACCTGATTTTTATACAACCAAAACTTGCCTCCAACCCTTGAATTCAAAAATAAGCCCCTGTTTTGAGGCCACTTGGAGCAACATCAAAGGGGTTGGAGAGCAACATGTTACTCACGAGCTACTGGTTGGGGATCACTGCCTAAGATGAACTATTAGGTGAAATGATTACAAATGGATCAGGATACCCTGACATCATGCCAGCATGGTTTTATGCGTAATAGATCTTGCCAGACTAACTTAATTTCTTTTTACGAGAATGTAAGAAGAGACCTCGATTCTGGGATGGCAGTGGATGTGATTTACTTAGACTTTGCTAAAGCATTTGATAAAGTGCCACACAAAAGGTTACTGGTTAAATTAAGGAATGTTGGCCTGGAACATAGTATTTGTACCTGGATAGAGAACTGGCTAAAAGATAGACTACAAAGAGTGGTGGTAAATGGAACATTTTCGAATTGGACCAGTGTTGTTAGTGGTGTACCGCAGGGCTCTGTACTAGGTCCCTTGCTTTTCAACTTGTTTATTAATGACCTGGAGGTGGGCATTGAAAGTACTGTTTCTATTTTTGCAGATGATACTGGTTGGGGATCACTGCCTAAGATGAACTATTAGGTGAAATGATTACAAATGGATCAGGATACCCTGACATCATGCCAGCATGGTTTTATGCGTAATAGATCTTGCCAGACTAACTTAATTTCTTTTTACGAGAATGTAAGTAGAGACCTCGATTCTGGGATGGCAGTGGATGTGATTTACTTAGACTTTGCTAAAGCATTTGATACAGTGCCACACAAAAGGTTACTGGTTAAATTAAGGAATGTTGGCCTGGAACATAGTATTTGTACCTGGATAGAGAACTGGCTAAAAGATAGACTACAAAGAGTGGTGGTAAATGGAACATTTTCTAATTGAAAACCAGGCTTGGAAGTAGCTGGAGGAGTTGAATGCACCCTAAAGAAAAAAGGAAAAGTAAGTGGTGTGCCGAAGAATATGTATGCAGGCATTTTCTAATTGGACCAGTGTTGTTAGTGGAGTACCGCAGGGCTCTGTACTAGGTCCCTTGCTTTTCAACTTGTTTATTAATGACCTGGAGGTGGGCATTGAAAGTACTGTTTCTATTTTTGCAGATGAGACTAAATTGTGCAGAACTATAGGTTCCATGCAGGATGCTGCCACTTTGCAAAGTGATCTGTCTAAACTGGAAAACTGGGCAGCAAACTGGAAAATGAGGTTCAATGTTGATAAATGCAGGTTATGCACTTTGGCAAAAATAATATAAATGCAAGTTATACACTAAATGGCAGTGTGTTGGGAGTTTCCTTAAATGAAAAGGATCTAGGGGTCTTTGTAGAAAACACGTTGTCTAATTCTGGGCAGTGTCATTCTGTGGCTACTAAAGCAAATAAAGTTCTGTCTTGCATAAAAAAGGGCATTAACTCAAGGGATGAAAACATAATTATGCCTCTTTATAGGTCCCTGGTGAGGCCTCATCTGGAGTATGCAGTTCAGTTTTGGACTCCAGTCCTTAAGAGGGATATAAATGAGCTGGAGAGAGTGCAGAGACTAAGTGCAACTAAATTGGTTAGAGGGACGGAAGACTTAAATTATGAGGGTAGACTGTCAAGGTTGGGGTTGTTTTCTCTGGAAAAAAGGCGCTTGCGAGGGGACATGATTACACTTTACAAGTACATTAGAGGACATTATAGACAAATGTCAGGGGACCTTTTTACCCATAAAGTGGATCACCGTACCAGAGGCCTCCCCTTCAGACTAGAAGAAAAGAACTTTCATTTGAAGCAACGTAGAGGGTTCTTCACAGTCAGGACAGTGAGGTTGTGAAATGCACTGCCGGGTGATGTTGTGATGCTGATTCAGTTAATGCCTTTAAGAATGGCTTGGATGATTTTTTGGACAGACATAATATTAAAGGCTATTGTGATACTAAACTCTATAGTTAATATAGGTATGGGTATATAGAATTTTAATTAAAAGTAGGGAGGGGTGTGTGTATGGGGCTGGGTTTTCATTTGGAGGGGTTGAACTTGATGGACTTTGTCTTTTTTCAACCCAATTTAACTATGTAACTAACTATGTAACTATCATATAGGACAGTGGTCCCCAACCAGTGACACGCTCACCAACCCCTTGGATGTTGCTCCCAGTGGCCTCAACGCAGGAGCTTATTTTTGAATTCCAGGCTTGGAGGCAAGTTTTGGTTGTATAAAAACCAGATGTACTGCCAAACAGAGTCTCCTGTAGGATACCAGTCCTCATAGGGGCTGACAATAGCCAATCACAGCCCTTATTGGGCACCCTAGGAGCTTTGTCTGACTTGTTTTTCTCTCCAACTCTTTTTACATCTGAATGTGGCTCACAGATAAAAAGTTGAGGATCTCTGCTATAGAATAACCACAGGCTGTACTGTATATAGCAACCACAGCTTATCCGTTATGACTGTTCTCATCTCAATTAACTTGCTTTTTAATTACAGTCCTGCTGTAAGATGTCCAAGCTAACAAACTATTTGTGCTATTTATAGTTAGTATCCCGGATCCCATTAATACGGTACATTTTCTTGCACCTATGGGGGAATAGTTATTATAATGAGGTACATAATTAATTGTAAGCTGTTTACTGGGGAATGAAAGTGAACTCTCAGACTTCATCCCGATCCCATGAGAAAATGGTAAAATACTTTTTCCACAATAGAATACGAGACATTCACAATATATTTGTATCTTAGCAACATTTTTGAAGCTTTTGGAAAAGTAAACACAATTTCAAGTAACTTTGCAATATACATCAATTAAAAAATATGCAGACTTTTCATGATTTTTAAAGGGATCCTGTCATCAGAAAACATGTTTTTTTCAAAACACATCAGTTAATAGTGCTACTCCAGCAGAATTCTGCACTGAAATCCATTTCTCAAAAGAGCAAACAGATTTTTTTATATTCAATTTTGAAATCTGATATGGGGCTAGACATTTTGTCAATTTCCCAGCTGCCCCTGGTCATGTGACTGCACTTTAGGAGAGAGATGCTTCCTGGCAGGCTGCTGTTTTTCCTTCTCAATGTAACTGAATGTGTCTCAGTGGGACCTGGATTTTACTATTGAGTGTTGTTCTTACCAGGCAGCTGTTATCTTGTGTTAGGGAGCTGTTATCTGGTTACCTTCCCATTGTTCTGTTCAGGGGCGTAACTACCGGGGGAGCAGGGGGTGCAAATGGGCCAGGGCCCGCACCCCCGCAGGGCCCCCCTGGAAGATCATGCGTGCTGCAGCCAGCTGGAGTCGGCTGCAGCGACACAGAAAAATGGCACACACGAGGGTGGGGGCGGGCCCGTCTGCACAGCTCGCACCAGGGCCCGCCCCCACCAAATTACGTTACTGGTTCTGTTGTTAGGCTGCTGGGGGGAAAGGGAGGGGGTGATATCACTCCAACTTGCAGTACAGCAGTAAAGAGAGACTGAAGTTTATCAGAGCACAAGTCACATGACTGGGGGCAGCTGGGAAATTGACAATATGTCTAGCCCCATGTCAGATTTCAAAATTGAATATAAAAAAATCTGTTTGCTCTTTTAGCTGTAGAGTGGTGAGGAATTCTACAATTATTTCCAAGTTGCTCTTTTGGCTTCACAGGGACGAGACAGGGGCTGCCAGTTTTCTTGTGGACTTGAAAGTCTTCAGTCTGGTCCCAACCGTAATCTCTCTAATCTAAGAATGCAATTTGGTGAATAGTGTGACCTCTGTTTATGGCTGCAGACAGCCACCTAAACCAGCAGGACCTGCCGCAGCTTCGTTGTAGTTTAGAGACAGTGCAGCTCGTAGGTTCTGTTCCAGCTGGTGGTGTTCCAATTCTCCTTGTCATTGCTGCAATATCACATTCCTCGCCAGAAAGTTCACTCCAACATTTTCAGCCCAACATTAGGTTATTAAAGGGGTTAAGTATAGTACGTGCATTACAGAGCATGTGCCCGGCAGAGTAAACCCACAAAGTCTCGTTTTCAGTGTTTATGCTGGTCACTTAAATAGCTTATCAGACTTCTTCCCACATGGCACCTTATCCTGCACGTTTACAGCTTCAATAAAAAATATGAACAAAAACAGTACAAAGCGACTAATAAAACAATCTCTCCCAGCATGTGGCCAGCGCTAAATTGGAAGGAATCCCCTGTATAAGATCTATTTCATTTAAGAGTAATGAAAGAAAAACTATGGATATTGAACATTATAACATAAAAAAAAAATAAAAACAACACAAGGTAAATGATTGTCGTTGGGAATGTTATGAAGAATAGTCAGTGAGTGCCCATAATAAGTATCTTAAAAATATAAATACATGTGAAATGGAACATAGAATAATCAAATTATAAACATGATACAAATTAAAAGTATAAATTGTGAAGAAAACAAAATAATTATGTGATTGGTTGAAGAAAAACTCAAAAGAACTTGCTGAACTCTACTGATAGGTTGGCACTGCACTTGGGCAAACTTAGTGTCTTTTATTAATTGACCCTATTAGCGTTTTTTCCTGGAGATGTCCCATCTTTGGTTTGGTAAATGGCTACCGCTACATTCATTTTTTTCAATTCACCACAGTAAAGGACACTTTATTACGTCAGCATATGGCACAAATCAATGAAAATATTGATCTGTTGACTGTTATTAAAACATGGTGGTGGCATCTCCAGTAACTTTTCTTCAGGCACCCTATATGGAGAAGTATAGTAATTTAAGGGAGAGGGATCCTGCACCCCAACCCCAACAGAAGAAATTAATTCAAGTCTTCTTTCTGTCCTTCTTCTCCTTTATTACTTTCTTCTCCCCTTTTTTATCTTCTTCTTCCTAATCTACCATATCTCTACCACTTATCCCACACCACCTGCCTAAACATTGGTTTTATCCCCTAATGTTCCTCAACCTCTTCACCATGTTATTTTCCATTACCTCATCCTGGTACAAGAAAGATTCTATCTCTACATTTACCTCCAACTGGGTTACAGGTCTTCTACCAAGAATTATCTTCCACATCCTAATCTACCTTCTCTCTACCACTTATCCCACACCACCTGCCCAAATACTGGTTTTAGTCCCTAACGTTCCTAAACCTCTTTCCCATCTTATTTTCCA
Organism: Xenopus laevis; assembly: GCF_017654675.1. NCBI lineage: Eukaryota > Metazoa > Chordata > Amphibia > Anura > Pipidae > Xenopus > Xenopus laevis. Next base: position 6,894,010 of record NC_054379.1, read on the forward strand.
TTACCCTCTCTATTGCCTCATCCTGGTACAAGAAAGCTTCTATTTCTACATGAACTTTCAACTGTCTTACAAATCATCTACCAATAATTCTTTTTCACAATCCTAATTTACCCTTTCTCTACTACTTATCCCACACCACTTGCCGAAACATTGGTTTTAGCCCATAATGTTCCTCAACCTCTTCTCCATGTTATTTTCCTTTACCCTCTCCATTGCCTCGTCTGGGTACAAGAAAGATTCTATTTCTACAGTAACCTCCAACTGGCTTACAGGTTCCCTACACCATCTTTATACCACCTCTACCATACCTCTACACTATCTCCATACCACCTCTACCCTACCACTACAATATCTTCATACCACCTCTACCCTACCTATACACTATCTCCATGCCACCTTTACCCTATCTCCATACGACCTCTACCCTACCTCTACACTATATCCATACCACTATACCCTACCGCTACACTATTTTCATACCACCTCTACGCTACCTATACACTATCTCCATACGACCTCTACCCTACCACTACACTATCTTCATACCATCTCTACCCTACCTCTATACTATCTCCATACCACCTCTATCCTACCTCTACACTATCTCCATACCACCTCTATCCTACCTCTACACTATCTCCATACCACTATACCCTACCGCTACACTATTTTCATACCACCTCTACCCTACCTCTATACTATCTCCATACCACCTCTATCCTACCTCTACACTATCTACATGCCACCTCTACCCTACCTATACACTATCTCCATACCACCTACCCTACAGCTACACTATCTTCATACCACCTCTACCTTACCTCTTCACTATCTTCATGCCACCTTCACTCTACCTCTACACTATCTCCATACCACCTCTTCCCTACCTATACACTATCTATATAGCACCTTTACCCTATCTCCATACCACCTCTACCCTACCTCTAAACTATCTCCATACCACTATACCCTACCGCTACCCTATTTTCATACCACCTCTACCCTACCTCTACACTATCTTCATACCACCTCTACCCTACCTACACACTATCTCCATACCACCTCTTCCCTACTGCTACACTATCTTCATACCACCTCTATCCTACCTCTACACTATCTCCATACCACCTCTACCCTACCTACACACTATCTCCATACCACCTCTACCCATCCTCAACACTATCTTCATACCATCTCTACAAATCTCCAGACATTATATTTCAACACCACACTTCTCATTCTGCAAAATCAATTTTCAACCAAACTCCTAAGACTCTTATATAACCAGTGCAAAACCATTCTAACTGTTTTTTATATTGTTGGCACCATTTATGTTTATCTACATACACATGGATGAATACAGAAAAATTAGAACCAATATATCTAAAGGATTTTTATGCCTCTTTTAAAAATAACCTAAAATAAATTTACTGCCACTACTATCACTTGTCACACTTATACCAAGCAGTTCAATGCCAAAAAAGCTTTTGGGAAAACAAAATTATAAGATCGCTTTGAGTAAAGAAACAAAAGGTTGGTTTGGAGAGCTTAGTTGGGTTTTAGAGTACTTTGCAGGTTGGCAAATCTGTGTAAATACAGACGCTTTTTTCCATGTGAACAATATTTAGCATATGTTTGTATAATGAACTCAGAGAACATTTTCCCAAACATAGTAATCCGGTTATGCAACTGCATTAACGTAAGCCACTTCTAATCATGGAGAGGACTTTAAACAAACTACTTGTAACAAAGCAGGAAGTTCTATTGTGCCAACTGGAAAAAAAATTATAAATATAGGATGTCCATAGAAGACAAGGAGATGGATTGACTATTTCAGCGTAAATACTCTCTATATGTTGTATAGCAGAATAACAAAAATAGAACAAACATTTCAAACAATATTCACAGAGTATGCTTTAGGCATAGCTTATAGAAAATTAGAGTGGGAAACTACCCAATTTTTGTTGCTGTTGTTCTTTTGTATGGGGGAGGTTTTTTTTAAGTGAAACTTTCCTAAAAACTGTTTTTTGTTTGGGATAACCCTAACATTTTGGCATCTCCAGCTGTTCCTTGTCCTTTAAGAGAGACTTTATGCACTAGCCATGATATGTTTAACAGAAATACATGTTTGCAGAAAATATTTGATTTTCCTATGGCCATGTTGCTTAGTCTAGGGCCTACACTGATGTTGTCTTCTATTACCATGATATAGACCAATGGTCCCCAACCAGTGGCTCATGAGCAACAAGTTCCTCACCAACCCCTTGGATGTTGCTCTCAGTGGCCTCAAAGCAGGTGATTATTTTTGAATTCCAGGCTTGGAGGCAAGTTTTGGTTCCATAAAAACCAGTTGTACTGCCAAATAGAGCCTCCCATAGGCTGCCAGTCCACATCGGGCCTAACAAATGGCTAATGACGGCACTTATTTGGCATCCCCAAGAACATTTTATATGCTTGCTTGCTCCCCACCTTCTTTTATATCTGAATGTTGCTAGCGGGTGGGTGTGGGTAAAATAGTTTGGGCACCCCTGATGTAGACAATATTTATCAAAGTCCGAATTTATCTCAATATTTTCTGGAAAAAAAAAACTCTTACCAAATCCGCCTATTTTTTGTCGGCTTATTTATTAATACACTTTCCCTATTTTCGGGTTTTTGGTATTCGGGTTTAGTAAATAACCCCCATATTATTTGCTCTGCCGGTGGAAATGATGGTGACAGGCAGCTGCACCAATGGGGGAAGAGTTGGATCCAGTTGCATCATACTACAGGCCTACAGAGACCCAATGGGATTTTTAAGGCTGCCAGATGGACATCTAGCTGATTTGTAGTCAGATATTAATTGGGCAGGTTGTTGGGACACCCACATACATGGGCCAATAAGCTTCCAGCTTGGTCTGCAGGGGTGGAGCTAACAGCTTATATTGAATGTATGACCAGCTTTTGACCTGTCATAATGAAGGATTAACAGTATATAGATATATATATAGTTGTGCTGGGACAGTTGATAGAATAATAGAGCCTTACCCTAGAAACAATAGCTATACAACATTCAGTGGCATTGTTCTTCATGTTATTAAGCCTATATATGCCACACTAAGACCCTGACATTCTGACACTTGCTAATTACTGGAATCTCTGCCTGATTCGGGTCTGTTAAAGAATCTAAGCAACGGTCCTGAGTGTCTGAATAGAGACTCTTCCTGTTCCTGAATCCCAAGTGATGGGAGGAAAGGGCACGGACGGCAAAGCCTCACATCTGCTGCCCACCGATTCAATTCCTCCGGAGACGAGGGAAACAAACTCAGGAAGTGGCAAAGGATTGTAGACGCAAAGGAAAGAAGGGAAGAGATCGCCTTGATCTGAACAGGGTCACTCGAGGGCCACAGTGTGACGGGCCCTTTTGCTTAGATTAAAACACTGGCACACACAGCTGGCAGCGGCTACTGGCTGGCAGTTTGCAGATGTTAACACTCAGCAAACAAATTGAAAGCCGTGAGCAGACAAACAAGTAGAGGCAGGAGTGTTGCACCGCAAATCTGCCGAAGGGTTACAGGTAACAGCCAAGTGTTTGCAACATCATTTAATTTCACTTTGCTCTAAATCACACAGACCTTGAAGGTGTTTCACTGCACTGTGTCCTCTCATTGCTCTATTGTGTACTGAACTTTCTGACAAGTAGTAAAATATCTACTTACTAGTGGTAAAATATCTCTACTTACTAGTAGCAAAATATCTCTACTTACTAGTAGCAAATATCTCTACTAACTAGTAGCAAAATATCCCTACTAACTAGTAGGAAAATATCTCTACTTACTAGTACCAAAATATCTCTATTTACTAGTGGTAAAATATCTCTACTTACTAGTAGCAAAATATCTCTATTTACTAGTAGCAAATATCTCTACTTACTAGTAGCAGTAAACTGTCAATAAAGAGATCAGTATGAGGATTAACACTTACATTAAGGGGTAATTTAGTGAATTTCAAATTTATCTGGTCTGGCTTTTTGGGGAAAAATAGTATGAAAAAAACAGACAATTTGGGTTTTCACTCGATTTTATAGGGTTTTTTTTTCTCCACCCGATTGAATCAAGGTTTTAAATGAATAAATAAAATAATGAGCTAAATTCTGAGTTTAGTAAACAACTCTCTATATAAAGACAGGGCCCACATCTGCTCCAATCCCGTCCCTCAATACAACAATATAATAATTCATAACTGTACAGAAAAAAAGAGCAGAAAATGTCATTTTCAGGCAACAAATCTCCCCGTGTCCCATCAACCCAAAGACATTGTTTATTGCAGTGAATAATCTCTACCTGTATATAACACCATGCTGGTGAAGAAACATGAGGGCTGAGGTGACTTCTGCGGCATAAAACCGCGAGCGAGGTTCATCGAATTTACGAGAGCGCTGAATCTGGAACATTAGATCCCCTCCATTCACATACTCCATGACAAAAAATAAGCGGTCCTAGGAAAGAAAGACAAAAAAATATTATGATAGATATTATTATATACAATATATAGTGAATAGTTGTAACAGTTGTAAAATATAAGGATATTATAAGTAACCGAGGAGTTTCCTGACCATATAAAAGTACAAGGCCGAAAGCAAATTGTTTTTATACAGGTCATGGAACTCCGAGGGAACTTCTAATATCCTCATATTTTGCAACTGGGGGTACTTTATTTATTATAATACTCAAGTTTCAGTGAGTCATGTGACAGAAATGACATCAGAACTCACCGTTTATAACTGATGACATCACAACTCACCGTTTATAAGGATATAATTTACAAGATATGGCTTTTGTGTATTATAAGAGTACCAGCTCTTGCACATTATAAGACCTCTGTGCTTTTATAAACATTTTTTACCCCAGGGCTCCCCAGTAATATTAGGGACCTTCCTTGCATCTGTCCCAGAATGTTCCTGCCCAGTGGAAAAACTTTTTGAAAGGTTTAAAGGGCATACAAACCCCAAGCACATTGTCTCCAGAAGTCGTAATATACGTAGCTCTCCTGTAGAAGAGACTTTCAAAACACAATAGTGTAACGTTACTGAGAAATCTGCATAAATCAGCCAAATGATAAACGTCCCTTATTATATTTATTCTTCCAGCCTAGCAAGTCCTGAGCAAGTAAATACTCAGTAGACGGAGTTGAAAGCAAGAGGCAGTTCTTGTGGTTTAGAATGGCTGTATATTACAGCTGAATCCCAAAACAGGCCAACATTAAAAAAATGGTTCACCTTTAAGTTAACTTTTAGTATGTTATAGAATGGCTAATTCTAAGCAACTTTTTTAATTGGTCTTCATTATTTTTTTTATAGCTTTTTAATTATTTGCCTCCTTCTTCTGGCTCCAGCTTTCAAATGGGGGTCACTGACCCCATGTAAAAACAATGCTCTTTAAAGCTAAAAATGTTACTTTTTATTACTCATTTTTCTACCCAGATCCTTTCCTATTAATATTCCAGTCTCTTATGCAAATCAATGCATGGTTGCTAGGGGAATATGGACCCTGCTGAAATTACAAACTGGAGAGCTGCTGAATAAAAAGCTAAATAACTCAAAAACCACAAATAATAAAAAATGAAAACCAATTGCAAATTGTCTCAGAATATTCCTCTCTACATCCTACTAACAGTTAATTTAAAGGTGAACAACCCTCTAATAGCTGAAATGTCACACTTTCTTCTCTGCACATTTGCTGCTGTTTACTTATTGACTACGGAGAAAGTGCACAAATACAATGGCAACCAAAAAAAAAAGCCTAAAACCCTGCAAACAAAACGTGTGTGGGATTTTACTGACTATGAGCGAAGGATCCGGTCAAGCAAGTATTGATGTGCCGAAATGGAACATAACAGGGGGGAAATATGGGAAAGACAAGACACATGAGTGACAATATAAAGCATCTTTCATTATTTCATAATTCTTGGGCTCATTTATTGACATAAGACAAATTTACACCAATGACACTTTGCTTTCATTGTTCTACCTGCAGTTGACTGTAAAAAAGTTCATTCAAATATTGGTTGCTCCTGGTCACTGCCCAGATGAAGACCCAACTCTCAACCAAAGACCCTGTAGATAAGTGATCCCCAACTAGTAGCTCATGAGCAACATGTTCCTCACCAACCCCTTGGATGTCGCTCCCAGTGGCCTCAAAGCAGGTGATTATTTTTGAATTCCAGGCTTGGAGGCAAGTTTTGGTTGTATAAAAACCAGATGTACTGCCAAACAGAGTCTCCTATAGGCTGTCAGTCCACATCGGGGCTACCAAATAGCCAATCACAGCCCTTATTTGGCACTCCAGAAACTTTCTTCATGCTTGTGTTGCTCCCCAACTCTTTTTACATCTGAATGTGGCTCACGGGGAAAAAAGCTTGTGGACTCCTGCTATAGATGCTGTTGACTTACAATTCCCATCATTCCACCAATGACTTTTAGAAATTTCTTGCCACACCCCAATCAGAATGCAGGGATTTATCACATGGTGATGCTTCGTAATACTAAGCTCTGGCACATCCATCTCACGACAACACGATGCCTCGGTTACAAAGTAGATAAATCATTCACAAAAGCAGAACCTGGGCAAATTCTGTGATTCCCTCAAGTAACCTGGAATGCTGGGTAAGAATTTGAATCAAAAGCAAAAACTCTTATTTCCTTGTTCAGATATTTGCACAAACTTTTCCCATTCTATGTATTTGCTCATATTACTGCTGCTATACAGAAGCCACATGTGATATCTATGGAATGGTGCATGTCCCCCAGTATAATGCCACCTGAATGTTTATTGTGCAAAAGGCATCGGAGATTAGAGTGCCACCCTCGTGCCCAAACACAGCTGCCCATAATGTCCTCCTTTGCCTGCTCTGTTTTGATCAACATGATACGTCTTGTTTTGTTTAGGCGTAGGACGGCGGCATTGTTGATAAATAAGCCAATTGAAAGCACCGCTTTGATGGTTTGTTTAGCTCAGAAGAGGCTGTTTATATGCGGCCATATCAATCAGAATACAAAATCCTTTTTTTTGTTAATTGAGGCCTCCATGACGAATTTATTTATGTTTCAGACAGTAGCTGGGTATTTGCGGTTCCATCAATCGTCACATTTGTGCTGATAGAGAAACAAGTGGAACCATTAACACCTGCTAATTAACTATATTTCTATTGTAATATTGAGTACATCCTAAGGGCATTTGATCACAAATACAAAACAGTGGTGATCATTCCAAAATCCAATGGTGGCCTTTTCTTCTAAAGGTAATGCTATGATGAGACCCTCACCTTCATTCAGGCCCGGACTGGCAATCTGTGGGTTCTGGAAAAGCCAGAGGGGCTGCTATAAGGTGCCATAGAAAGTCAGTATTTATTGGGCTGGTGGAGGCTGTTTGGGCCTCTATGTGAGCTGATTGGGCCTCTGTGTACCTGAAATGCCAGGGCCTATTCTAATTCTCAGTCTGGACCTGCCTTCAATACCTGAACATCACACTGAACCAAAAGAAAAGCCTAACGTGCATATTATAAAATTAGTAAGACCCACCAAAATCTGAATACAAATGTCACCATCAGCTGCCAACTACTTTATGGTCACATGACTTTAAGGCAGTTTTTAGCTCAAGCCTCCCTTAAAGGTCCAACTTTTAGCCAGGGCCCACATAGCTTGTAAACAATATCGTTTCAAGACAGCTTCTAGGACAGCAAACACAATTTTACCCAAAATCTCACCCTAACTGAACTTCAAGATGGGCTTTCGGGTATATCTACGAGAGCAAATTGCCAATCTCCATAATTCTCACCTTAACTGATCTTCAGGTTTCTCCCCATCCGCCACCGCTCCAAGCTCCCTTATAAGTAAAGCCAGCCCATAGTTTGTGAAGCACTAAGGTTCAGATTCAGTTCAGTCAACAAGGTTTTGGCTGATGTGAACCTTTAAGAAGTGTTTTTAGAAGCACATGCCCACATTTTGGTCTGTTATGCCCCCAAAAATCCAAAATGGAGAAATGTTTCAGATTTGTCCATAAGGTTATGTTACAGTGATGTGGTTTTGGACCTGTTTTTCCATTTTTAATTACTCTTTTTCCTTTAATTACTCTTTCTGTGGTCACTTTACTCTTCAGAGAAGGAACATTTCACTTTCTGTATCGGTACAAGAATAGGCACGCACTGCACTTTAATTTAAGTCAATCACCTATCTTATTGGTAGGGGTTGAATCTATCACCAGACACCAATTAATTGTCATAGACGGGGTTTCTTTCTATTCCTTTATTTATTTTGTTTTCTGTACCTGTTGCCATGACTGAAACCATTTTGATGTGACAGAATTTTTAAGAAAAGTCTGAATAATTTCTTTATTTTTCAGGCTTGCCAAGCCAAGACCAGCTTCTTAAAAGCCTAATATGTCTGTAAATAGTTCCATTAAAAAGGCATTCCCCTGATCACACTGTGTTCCTCACTAATGCTCTATAATAACAAATTTCTTGAGGGTGGCAGCCTTGATAAACTGCAAACACAATACAAAAAATTAAGAATAACATTAGAATTCTTTCCAAAAGCCACAAAGGGAACATTTTGTTAATAAATCAAAGAGGTGGGGAAGCAATGTAACTAGAATCAATTTATCATCAACGAAACCACTTATGGCCTTTTGTTAGCAAGTAGCCTTTACCAGGAAATCTCAGTCAGACATAGGCCTGGCATAAGGCATATCTGTATTTTGAGAAGCCATCTTAGGTCTAAATGTTGTGTTTTTAATCACGCTGCTGTTCTCAGAGGTTCAGAAAAAGCTTATTAATTTCAGCCATTTTTTTTAAAAATTTTCAGCCAACCATCGCAGCTACGACTTGTATTCAAAGTTAACAAAATTCAATATATTGGTAAAGAGAGGGTGATGGAAAGACTTAGCAGACGCAGCATCTCAATTTTTTACAAAAAAACGTCTTCTGCGGTTCCCAGCGCCCACTTCCCACCCAACACTGGCCCTCTCCTGCCACAAGGCCACTGGGAGCAACATCCAAGGGGGTTGGTGAGGAGCAACATGTTGTTCAGGAGCCACTGGTTGGGAATCACGGCTCTGGATCAATGTGCAAAGTGCTTTGGAAACGTTGATCTCAATGGACTTGCAGTCTTTTGGATAGATTAAGTATTAGGTAGAGAGTAAAGAATGACCCAAAAGTTGCACCACCCCATTTATTATTCCATAAATCCCATGAACAAGGAAAGTAAAACTTAACCTTTATTGGTATGTGTTAAAATAACCCAAGGGTGAACAATCAAAAAGTGATTAAAATTACAAAAAGGAGGAGCTCATATTTTGCTGAATTAAGTAATCTGCCCCAAATGCTTAACAATTGATCGTATTCGAGCCTAATAGGATCATATAAGAAGCATCACCATGGGGATTACCTAAGTAAAGTTCCATAAGTTATGTCAAAATGGCCATAGTGGTGGCACTCAATTCCCCATAGGGTTAATGGGATTTATGGAATAATAAATAGGGTGGTGCAACTTTTGGGTCATTCTTTACTCTCTACCTAATACTTACCATTAACCCTTGACCCTGCACACCATATATGTGTTTTTTGATCGGTGGAAGGTGCTTTATACTCCTCTCTCTCGATATTACTTTTGGATAGATTATTATTGTCAGTCTTCTATAAGGATATCTAACATGCCAGTCCATAGGGGAAATTTGCAGTACAGACAGGAATGATGTGCTCGGAACTTAACAGAAATGCATCTACATAAACGCAGAAAAAAACGCCATTTTCCCAAAGTGAATTAAAATCAACACTTTTCGGCTTCCATAAAACCAGTTATCACTTTGTTCTGCGCATTCAGAGACATCAGGCTCGGAGACGGTAAAGAGCATTTTATTACACAGAAGGTTTAGTGCTATTTTAGAAAATGATTTCCGCATTCCTTATTGTTTTCCCAACAAGCATGAAATTTTATGACCAAGGTTTTTTTGTTTTTTTTGTTTTTAAACAGGATGCCAAAAAGTTTGTTTAGAAATGCTCAAAAAGGCCATCAAGTGACCCACCCGTTGGAGCACGAATAAACATTTCCTGCTGATGATTAGACCCACCAAGACAATCGGCAGACTGCGAAGATAAAAGGCCAGAGCATCTGATAACGTCAAGTGCTGCCAAGGGCCATGTATGTATTTATATAAGGATTTTTCTGAGCGGTTAGTGGGATTATCATTATTTTATATACCGTTTTATCGCATTGAACCCATCACTCTTTATTTATTTCCAAGGCAAGGACTTAATTGCCATAATCTTGGGCAAGGCTGATTTCCCATGAGTGCCTTTGAGCAGAGCTGGTGTTTAATAATAAGTACATATAAATAGGATTACATGGAGCAACAGATAATGATCTTATGAAATTATTCTGGAGAATTGGTCACCTGTATCAAACTATTGGGTAATGTGACTGATGATGCATGGGTTATATAACTAACAATTGTAGAATTTAAAGGACTGAGCAATACAACTCTAGCTGCCCTCTTACTTCCATGATTTAATAAATGCCTTGCACCAGAAACGCAATATATTCAAAGATGCAGATTGGTACTTAGGTATCTAGCACACATTATTTTTAACAATATATATATATATATATATATATATATATATATATATATATATATATATATATATATATATATATATATATATATATATATATATATATATATATATAATACACAAAAGCCATGAATATTGTGTAAACAAGTATGCCTATCCCTTACACAACTCTTACAACTTTGTCTATCATAATAATAATAATGAAACTGCCAACTTTTTGCCTTTAGGAACTGTTACATCCTTGCCTTTAACAACTCTACTGTTATGGCCTTGCCTACAGTTGTACATACCCATACTTACCCATACCTCCAACAAATACTGCTTCGTAGGAATTCACCAATTTGCACACTAAATGTAGGGAACTGATAAATGTGTCCCCATTTCCTTTGCCTTCCCTGCAAAGATTGGGCACAAAAGGGACTCTTAGGGGCAGATTCACTAAGGGTCGAATTTCGAAGTTAAAAATACTTCGAAATTCGACCCTCGAATTGAAATCCTTCGACTTCGAATATCGAAGTCGAAGGATTTAGCGCTAATCCTGCGATCGATCGAAGGATTTTTCGTTCGATCGAAAGATTAAATCCTTCGAATCGAACGATTCGAACGATTTTAATCCAACGATCGAAGGAAAATCCTTCGATCAAAAAAAGGTTAGCAAGCCTATGGGGACCTTCCCCATAGGCTAACATTGACTTCGGTAGGTTTTATCTGCCGAAGTAGGGGGTCGAAGTTTTTTTTAAAGGGAAAGTACTTCGACTATCGAATGGTCGAATAGTCGAACGATTTTTACTTCGAACGAATTTAACCAATTCGATGGTCGAAGTACCCAAAAAATACTTCGAAATTCGAATTTTTTTCATTCGAATCCTTCACTCGAAGTTAGTGAATCTGCCCCTTAGTCTAAGGAAGGGAGTAATTCCCCATCTCCTGGGTCCCAGTATGACTCCTAGTTATCCCAGGTTTGGTGCTATAATATATAATGCCTGAGCCATGTGGGCTCAGGGAGATTCTGCCAAAGGCTTTTGCCAGGGTTACTTGCGTGAACCTCTCCCAAGTTGACTTGAGCCTCCTGTGGAGCCATCACTAATTAGGACTAGTAAGGGGTAGAGACTAGCTGTAATAGTCTCTCTAGGAGAGCTAGCCAAGTTTAGGGCTACCTTTATTGAGCAGCTCTGGGCTCCACCGAGACATGATGGAACGGACTAGATCCCAAGGGCATTGTTGTCTAGTCAGGGAACCAAAGCCAGGGCATAGGGACTTCCATAGATCCCCCCTGGGTTCCACATAAGAGGTGTCCCCACCAGGAGAAACTCTGGATAGAGTTGTATTTTCCCCTCGAGTGAAGACTCTACAGTTGGTCTGCATTGTGAGTATATATTGACTTTTACACCATGGTTGTCTTCTGTATCGTTGCTCTATTCTCCCATGTGTTAATAAATCAGTTCAGTTATTGTTCAGGGACCACTGACACCCAATTATTGTGCACTGCATAGAGTTACAGTAACCCTTCGAGGGCTCACCCCCTGAGGAATATACTGTAGGTCTCATCCCAAGCCATTTTTGGGGTAAAGCTACAAGTTAGAGCAATGAAGCCGCTCCATTTACTATAGCCTTACACTAGCTAACTTTTGTGCTTTTATCTGAATTTACTCAGCTTTAACAGCGCTGACAAGTTTGAAACAAAAGCCTCGGGGTTATCAGTTTGCCCCAAGTATATCTGGATTTAAGGATAAAGGTTACAGGGAGCTTTTCTCTAATTACGTCCAATTGCGTCTCTACAATAACAGTTTATTTTTTAATGTTTATAAAATTAGATTTCCTGTGGGATTTTTGTTTTTCCTTACAGTTTCAGTGATATACAGTAAGTTTAGGATGAGGAATGATGTGGCTGGATTTAGTCTTTGCACAGTTTATCAAACAGCTGGCTACGGTCCATCTATATTGTGCTGAGCCAACGTGTAACCGTTCTATCCCTCATATTTATATTCAGCTGAAGTCACTAGGGGCCCCAGGCCACAACCCCAAGAGCCTATTTCATGTCCCCTGGAATTACTTATAAGGAATATTTGGAGGCAACACATGAGTAGATCTTATCGTTAGCCGACAGAAATCCAGTTGTCTAAATGACCAATCCCCGTGGTATGAAAAATATCATGACGGAAAATTTTGTACGATTATTTACTCTACACAAATCTTCGTACGACTATATCTCTGCATCTATGGGCAGCTTTAAATGGCTCCAGAATCTCAGAGACTTCATGAAGAAAACTTTATTTGGACATCATTATTTTAACGCTGTCCATAATACATGGGTATGAGACCACTACAAAAAGAGATGGCAACAAAGAAGCTATGGGAAGTGATGAAGACTGTGGTAAGCTACTCAACGTGAAGAGACAAGCAGTGGTATATCTAGATATTACTGGGCCCCACAGCAAATTGCCCCCTAAATATCTAGAGGTTGACCTGCAGGGACAGACTGGGCCGGCAGGACACCGGGAAAATACCAGGTGGGCCCCACTGCCGTCCCTCCCTCGATCTTGGACTCCCCTGCTGCCCTCGCTCCCTCGATCCTGACCCGATCTGTCCTCCCCTTTGCTCCCCCACTGCACTCCCTCCCTCGATCCTGGTCTCCCCTGTTGCCCTCCCTCAGTTGATCCAGTCCTGATTGTGGCCTCCCCATCACATTCTCCATCACACCAGGAGTTAAGTAATAAGGATGGTGCGCAAGGGAGGGCCTAGTGATTGATAAGTAGGTGGAGTTATGACATCAGGTGAGGCTAATGCATCACTGAGGGGCTGATTCACTAAGGGTCGAATATCGAGGGTTAATTAACCCTCGTTATTCGACTAGGAATTAAAATCCTTTGACTTAGAATATCGAAGTCGAAGGATTTAGCACAGATAGTTCGATCGAACGATCGAAGGATAATTCTTTCGATCGAACGAGAAAATCCTTCGAATCGAACGATTCGAAGGATTTCAATCCAACGATCGAAGAAATATCCTTCGATCAAAAAAAGTTAGCCAAGCCTATGGGGACCTTCCCCTTAGACTAACATTGACTTCGGTAGCTTTTAGATGGCGAACTCGGGGGTCGAAGTTTTTTTTAAAGAGACAGTACTTCAACTATCGAATGGTCGAATAGTCGAACGATTTTTAGTTCGAATCCTTCGAAGTCGAAGGTCGAAGTAGCCCATTCGATGGTCGAAGTAGCCCAAAATAAACTTCGAAATTCGAAGTTTTTTACCTTCGAATCCTTCACTCGAAGTTAGTGAATTGGCCCCTTAAAGTGTCAATGCCCAGGTCAAAACCACACAGGTGGCAACCCTATCTCTATTCTGCTTGATGAGTAAGCTCAATCCGTTAATTACAGGTATGAGATCTATTATACAGAAATCAATTATCCAGAAAGCTCAGCAATGCTAATTTAGCAAAAAAAAAAAAAATCTTATTTTTGATTGATTTGCTTTTTCTGTAATAATTGTTAGTATTTAAATGTTTTTCATGTATCGGCCAGATTATTGTTCTGGTTTCACAGGGCTGAAAACCAAACAGAAAGTTGAGACCCGAACATGCCTTTCAAAAACCGAACTGTTGGGGTCAAAACCAAATAGTTGGCAACCCTATTCTGTAGTTACGCCCCTGGAGAAAACAAAATAGTTGAGCAATTCGATTTTTAAGTAGAACTTTCTTAGAACCTCCCAGATTACAAACTAGTTTAAGAGGTGATCTCAGTGTATATTTGAATAAATGAATAAACAAAGGTCTGCCCTGGCCAATCTGTGGAACATAACAGCCCAATGGAACATCTTGCCCAAATGCCCAACGTCTCAATAGTGACTTATAAATCATCCTGGACAAAGCAGACCGGGCACATTGGAAAAACTTGCTATAGGTCACTAGACCAAGGTGCTACTTTTATAACATCACCCCCAAACTAACGCCTTGGTGGAAACCTCCAGGTGAACCTCAGAAGAGCAGAGTCATATCTCAGACGAGAAGCCATAGCCCAGTCTGGCCACCCAGAAAAAGAATCGGCGTCATTGTTTAGTTACGACTTTTTCTGCAAACTTCTAAATTTAACTTTGCCCAAACAATACCCTGGTGAAATGAGCAGCAAGTACTTCATGTTTCCAAGCTGGTGCTGTTTTTTCCTCAGCCCTTTGAGGCTTTCTGCACGCAACTTTTTTGTTGGATTTTAGCAGGAAGCATTAAAAAAAAAAGACATTTAAATTTCTTTAGCAAAAGCAAATTCTCATTGGTTCTCAGCTAAGCCAGAAGGTCTATTAGGCAGCAGGAGAACCAACAGTGTTTCTGCTATGCAATGAGTTTCAGCAATTTTTCTCACATACTTTGAAACAAAGGTCATCTGGTGAATGGGAGTCACTTGCAAGAACACCCATGTGGATGCAAAGAGGAAAGAATCATGGCGTCACTCAGGAAATATTACATGGAAAACAAGAACCAGCGCTCAGCATTTCTGTACAAAATGTCCTTATCTAAGAAAAGGCCTAAACAAGTACAAGACAAAACGTCTCGGTGTTGAATGTTCCGTCATCACTGCGAGTCTCCAGACAGACCTAAATTCTAACAATAGTTATTCATGGATCTGCAGACTAAAGGCTTTTTAAAGGGGATTGTGGGAATTGTAGTTCACTGATGGGGAGGGGGTGCATTCATTTCTGTTAACTGTGTCTCAGCTAATTCTCTATATCACTTTTACGCTCACTGTTAAAAGGATAGTTAGGGGGTTACAGTATTTACTAGGGATGCTCCGAATCCAGGATTCGGCTGAACTGAATCCAAATCCTAATTTTGCATATGCAAATTAGGGTCTGGGAGGGAAATCGCGTGACTTTTTGTCACCAAAACAAGGAAGTAAAAAATGTTTTCCCCTTCCCACCCCTAATTTGCATATGCAAATTAGGATTCGGATTCAGTTCGGTATTCGGCCAAATCTTTCGCAAAGAATCCAAAATAGTGGATTCGGTTAATCCCTATTATTTACTATAACTCAAGTTTATCTTGACCAAACTACCGTCCTTGAGTTCATTTATCAATAATTCTTATCGAAAAAGTCTGAACGAAAAAACATTGCAACAAAATACAGAGCCAATGCGAATCGTAGCTGCAAAAACTCGACTTTTACGGATTATCAAACGAAAACCCTGATTTTATTGTATTATTTAGCGCTGATCACAATGTCAAGAAACAAAATCAGCAACATCTGACATTGACTTCTACATGACCTTAGAGATGGAGTATTTGCAGATTTGGATTTTTAGCTTAGCTTCGGGGTATAATAAATGTCTAAAAATGTGAGTTTTCCCCTTTGAAAACTCACGAACAGGTAAATTTGAGGTTTAATAATTGGACCCCTAAATGTTAATAACCATTAACAGATAAAGGGTAAGTAATCCTACTCTGTCTTGCAGGACTCTAATACTGAATGCATATCTAAACATTGTGGGGGTTATGTAATAATGATTAAGTGTTGTGAGAACACGAAACGCGTAAGGCTGTAATCCATATTTGTACTCCATAAATACTTTTTTAACTGCAAACTGCCTGGTGGATTTGCTCTTTGAGTGCCTCCCCTACAAACAATACGGCGATGTCCGCTCCCTTAAGCTGAAGGCTTGGGCAGAGCACCTGGGCCTCTTCATATACGTGATGAGTCTCTAAAGAAATATTTTTTGATGGTATTATGTAGTAAAAGGCACTAAGTTAGCCCATGAGCAGAAACCCATAGCAACCAATCAGAAGGTAGAATTTACTGGTCACCTGTTCAAAAGCAAAGATCCTATTGGTTGCTGCTCCTGGGCAAACTTAGTGCCTTTTCTTGCATATGAGGGTAAGTTTCCAAATGCAAAAATGATAATTATAATATACGATAAAACAATCATGATAAACTTTTTTGAGGAAATTAAATTTGTATAATCTGATAAGTGGACTATAATTTAAGACATAATTAAAGGAGGCCATTCATGGGTCAATCTGTGGAACTATCCATACTATTTTCATTAGGACCAACCAAACACAAACATACAAGGGGCCATACATGGTATTTACCAGTCATTTAGGGCAGGAGGTGATGAGGAACTTTGGGTCATCTTCTCACTTCCTCGACTGCTGATGGACCCAACACCCAAACACAGGCAGATACGGTGGATAGGAACATTTTCTGGTATGGCGTTCCCTGAAGTGACCATGTCCATAGAACATGGATGAGACTAATGTGCTGACCCAACAGTTCAATGGTGATACTGCAAGTGTTAACAGTACATTAGCTCAGCATCCCATGTACTTTCCCATACCAGAAAAAAACAAACAAACAAATAAAATCCTTGGGGGCATTCATAATTCTATGTCTCTCCACAGTGGCTTGGTAGTTAGCACTGCTGCTTTGTGGTTCCTGATCTAGAAGCAGTAAGTAGGTTCTCTCTTCCTATAAAATACTACAGATTTCTTCCACATTCCAAAACCAAACAGGTCAATTATCTCCTAATAAAACTGACCTAGTGTGTTAGTGGGGTCAATGTGATAGGAACCTTGGACTGTAGCTCCACTGAGCAAGACTCATTTTGTCCAGAAGTTCTTTTGGCTTATTCTCTCAAGCCACAATGGCCTTCTTAATGAATAAGGATCCACAAAAAGGTTGCAAAGAAGGCTACAAACCAAAATTGATGCAGAATTGTCCCTACAGAGGTTCAAACTGGGCCCCACAGAAAAGAAGTTGCAGGTAGAAAGAAGGACTCAAGATGGAGGTCCTCAAGCAAACAGTCAGTTAAGATTTCATGTGGTGAATGTTTTAACTTGACTGGAGGACCAATATGACAACATTATTTTATATCTGTATCTTTGTTGGTAGCCAAGGGGTTCCGGAGCAAATGTTGCACCATAAAGTAGGGCTGAACCCAAAATATTTTGGTGGTTATTCTGGTTGGTTTCTCATGAATTCCTACAACTCAGGAGCATACACTAAACTAACATGTCTTCAGCTACAGCCGGTCGATGGGATTGTTTGCTGACCTGCGATGTTGTTTTTCAAAAGAGAGGGGTTATTCCACCATATATCGTATTAATAGTTCTAAGGCAAGAAGGATGTTAATTAACTTTTCCATTACAATTCATAGGGTGGCACATTTGGCCTCCTTAGCCACCGCGCCCTATGATAACTCAGTGTTCAGAGACCAGCCATTGAGTCTGCAGCTTAGAAAGCCCAACAGAACCACTTCTCAATTCATCCTAACAGAATCACTTCTCAATCCAGCCCCACAGCACCAATTCTCAATCCAGCCCAAGAGAACCATTTCTTAATCCAGCCCAACAAAACCATTTCTCAATCCAGCCCAACAGAACCACTTCTCAATCCAGGCCAATAGAACCACTTCTCAATCCAGCCCAACAGAACCACTTCTCAATCCAGCCCAAAAGAACCACTTCTCAATCCAGACCAACATAACCACTTCTCAATCCAGCCCAACAGAACCACTTCTCAATCCAGCCCAACAGAACCACTTCTCAATCCAGCCCAACAGAACCACTTCTCAATCCAGGCCAACAGAACCACTTCTCAATCCAGCCCAACATAACCACTTCTCAATCCAGCTCAACAGAACCATTTCTCAATCCAGCCCAACAGAACCACTTCTCAATCCAGCCCAACAGAACCACTTCTCAATCCAGCCCAACAGAACCACTTCTCAATCCAGCCCAACAGAACCACTTCTCAATCCAGGCCAACAGAACCACTTCTCAATCCAGCCCAACATAACCACTTCTCAATCCAGCTCAACAGAACCATTTCTCAATCCAGCCCAACAGAACCACTTCTCAATCCAGCCCAACAGCAAGTAAACAAAGGGGAATAGGCTCCAGCAACCTGAAACAACCTTAAATACCTTACAGCATACGGATTCCAAGACACATCAGGTGGACTTCCCAAAACACGGCCAATGAAAACATCTGACCTAGTCAGAATAAAACAATGAAATATTATTTTTGCTGTTGGGAGTCAAGGAAGTGAAAGGAAAATAGCACCGGAACCCAAATCCCTGCTATTAATCCACTTTATTGTGCTGCTTCTATTAATAGGAGCGGGGACAACATTTTTTGTTTCCATCGAAATACAGAGAATGCAACAATGTTTTAGGGGAAAAAAAATGAAGAAACTGAATAGTGATGGAAATTCTGTATCAGAATGTACAGAATCAATTCTATTGCTCATTTGTGTGGAGAAGAGGAACAACTTCCAAGGAATAAGCCCAACAGAAGATCTCCAGTACAGGTGTGGGGCCTGTTATCCAGAATATCCCACTAGAGTTCCTGAGCTAAGGGTAAGTGCACAATGGTCTTACTACTCAGTCACACTGGTTGCTGGGGGACTTGATTTTAAATGCTCTACATACTTATAATGCTCACAAACAGTGTAGGACTCATGTACAAAGAGGGGCCTTGATGTGGCACGTGAGCTTATATATTTTGGCCAAAGTGTGGTACTAACACCTCATTTTTTGTAATTATATAGTTTTTTTTAAAGGCAAACCGAGCGCTGGCAAATTTTCTCTCTCTCTTTGTGTACAAATATTGGCTTTTTTATAGTTTTCGGCAGCTGGTCAACTCCAGAATGTGGGTTAGTCCGAGCGCTGGGACAATGTTGTCTACAGCAGCTGGTCAATGTCACAGCGTGAGTTAGACTGAGCACTGACGATTTTGTTCTGTGTCCTGTTATCCAGAATGCTCTAGACCCAGGGTTCTGGATAAGGGATCTTTCTGTATTTGGAAAGATCCTGTAGCTATCTTCATACCTTAAATCGATAAGAAAATCATGTAAACATTAAATAAACCCAATAGACTGATTCTGCTTCCAATAAGGATTAATTATATCTTAGTTGGGATCAAGTACAAGATACAGGTGTGGGACCAGTTATCCAAAATTCTCTGGACCTTGGGTTTTCCAGATAAGGGATCTTTCGGTAATTTGGATCTTCATACCTAAAGTCTACTAGAAAATAATATAAAGATTAAATAAAGCCAATAGGCTGGTTTTGCCTCCAATAAGGATTAATTATATCTTAGTTGGGATCAAGTACAAGTTACTGTTTTATTATTACAGATTAAAAGGAAATCCATTTTTAAGATTATTATTTGGATAAAATGGAGTCTATGGGAGTTGGCCTTTCCGTAATTCGGAGCTTACTGGATAACGGGTCCCATACCTGTATATGGTATGTCGATGATAATATCCTGGAAACCTGATATCTAACCCCACTAGTGGCAGCTACTAAAGAAGAACGAGATGACAAACATACTTAAAGGGGTGGTTCACCTTTGAGTAAACTTTTAGTATGTTATAGAATACTTTTTAATTGGTCTTCATTATTTATTTGTTATAGTTTTTTTTTTAATTATTTGCTGCCTTCTTCAGACTCTTTCCAGCTATTAGATGCAATTCACTGACCCCATCTAAAAACAAATGTTCTGTAAGGCTACAAATATATTGTTATTGCTACTTTTTATTACTCCTCTTTCTATTCAGGCCTCTCTTATTCATATTCCAGTCTCTTATTCAAATCAATGCATGGTTGCTAGGGGAATTTGGACCCCAGCAACCAGATGGCTGAAATTACAAACTGGAGAGCTGCTGAATAAAAAGCTAAATAACTCAAAAACCGCAAATAATAAAAAAATGAAAACCTATTGCAAATTGTCTCGGAATATCCCTCTCTACATCATACTAACAGTTAATTTAAAGCACTAAAGCTACTTTAAGCAAAGGCAGCTTTCAATAGAAATTATTTTTTTACAAATAACTTGAAGAGCACTGACATTTTTTAGATACGTGTATATCTCAAAAACCACAAATAATAAAAACTCAAATCCAATTGCAAATTGACTCAGAATATCAGTCTCTACGTCATACTAACAGTTAATTTAAAGGGGAACAACCCATTTAAATAAGCAGAACCAACTGATTTTGTCACTGCTGAAAAAGGCACATTTATGATGAACATCATTAAGTTAATATGTAATGACATAACCAGGCTGGGCTGATACACATAGCGGTTATATACAAATATACACATATATATATATCTGGATATTTTTAACCTCAATATACAACAATAATATTTATACACAAACTATGACAAAAGACCAAGTGAGCGAGGGCAAAACACAAGCATAAAACATCAGATAGGGCCACACATTGGAATTTCCTTTATGTTACATAATGTGCCTGGCAGGGAATGAAATAAGTTCAGTATCAGACATCGTGCCCGGTAGCCTTGAACAACAAAGAAGGAAAGGTTTTATCAGATAGTGGAAGATGATTGATCCTGCGCTAATCCCCCATGAGAGAAGATGCCGCCTGTTCTTTTCATCAGGAGAGAGGGGGACGCCCTGGGCCGATCATTAGGGAGATACGGGCGAAATACACCGACTGTGCCCATCCCGACTGTAATCCAAACATTAGAGGCGCTGCCAACTGAGTGACGTTTGGGGAATAGGGGGAGTGATAGGCCGAGGAGCATTGGCAGCGCTTAATAAATACAGTTCTGAGCCATTTGGGGTGGGAAGTCTTGTATGTCCATAGGAGATGTTTGCATTTAAAGGAATAGTAACATCAAAAAGTGGTTTACAGCAATGCAAATATCATGTACAGTTGTCCTGCACTGGTACAACTGGTGTGTTTGCGTTAGAAACACTACTATAGTTTATATAAAGAAGCTGCTGTGTAGCCATGGGGGCAGCCATTCAAGCACAGGATAAATAGTAGATAACAGATAAGTACTACTATAGTTTATATAAACAAACTGCTGTGTAGCCATGGGGGCAGCCATTTAAGCACAGGATACACAGTAGATAACAGATAAGTACTACTATAGTTTATATAAACAAGCTGCTGTGTAGCCATGGGGGCAGCCATTCAAGCACAGGATACACAGTAGATAACAGATAAGTACTACTATAGTTTATATAAACAAGCTGCTGTGTAGCCATGGGGGCAGCCATTCAAGCACAGGATACACAGTAGATAACAGATAAGTACTACTATAGTTTATATAAACAAGCTGCTGTGTAGCCATGGGGGCAGCCATTCAAGCACAGGATACACAGTAGATAACAGATAAGTACTACTATAGTTTATATAAACAAGCTGCTGTGTAGCCATGGGGGCAGCCATTCAAGCACAGGATACACAGTAGATAACAGATAAGTACTACTATAGTTTATGTAAACAAGCTGCTGTGTAGCCATGGGGGCCGCCATTCAAAACTGAAAAAGGAGAAAAGGCACAGGATACACAGCAGATGACAGATAAGCTCATAGTATACAATGGGATTCTTCAGTACTTATCTGTTATCTACTGTGTATCCTGTGCTTGAATGGCTGTCCCTATGGCTACACAGCAGCTTGTTTATATAAACTATAGTAGTACTTATCTGTTATCTACTGTGTATCCTGTGCTTGAATGGCTGCCCCCATGGCTACACAGCAGCTTGTTTATATAAACTATAGTAGTACTTATCTGTTATCTACTGTGTATCCTGTGCTTGAATGGCTGTCCCTATGGTATCTTGTTTATAAACATACTGTATAGTAGTGTTTCTGAAGCGAACACACCAGTTTTACCAGTGCAGGGCAACAGTCCATTATATTCCCATTACTTTAAAGCACTTTCATTTTTTTTGATGTTACTGTTCCTTTAAGCAGCTGACCAGTAAATAAATGCTGCCCGTTGAATGGCCAGAATGGGTTATTCCATTGTCCCCTCTCTTGGAACCGACCAGATATTTCTCTCCTGTAGATGTAAAACATTTCCATGAAACAGAATTCCCATTTATTGCATTGATTTTTCCTCTTTGATCTGTTGTCCAAACCAAGGCCCATACAGTTGATTATGATCGATGGAGCTTTAGATATTTCATATCCATGAGCTCCACCCAAGTCCTGCAATGAAACTACAGGTATTTCAGGAGAGACATATGATACAGGGACTAATGCTGAGTTCATGGAGCAGATGAACACGAAGCTACAGCACATTTCAGGGCAATTTAATTTCCTGATGTTTCCAGGCCTTTCTTCATTCTAATTCTTGGCATTGACAGTGGAAAGCAGAAACCCTACTGGGATCATGAAGCTAAAAACTGGTTCAGCTTCTAAGAATTTGTCCCACTAACTCAAGAATGAAGAACAAATTATAAATACATTTCTATGTCTTAAAACATAACGGGTGAATTGGGACTGCCCCATAATGCATAGATTGAGCAAAGATATTTAATAAAGTCCGAATGCCAAAAACTCAAAAAAATTGAGTTTTTTTAAATATAAAACCCGGGTTATTTAATAAAGTTTGAATGCCAAAAACAAAAAACTTTTAGTTTTTTTAAATATAATATGCAAATTTTTAGTGGGAAAAAAAACCTCGAATTTTTTGAGATTTATTATTCCCTGAAGATGGAAAAAGTCAGAATCCGAAAATCTGGCATCTCAGACCTACCGAGTAGTGATGTGCGGTTTGAGAATTTCTCGACCCGCACCTGACCCTAACCAGCCCACTCCCTACCTGCAACCGACCCGGGCCCGCTGCTCCCCTTTATTTAAAGACCCACCCGCAGTGACGTCACAAAAGGGGTGGGGCAGGCGGAAGTCTATAAATTCCGGCGCCGGAAGCTGGCTGTACTAGGTCGCGGGTGGGGAGAGCAGGAGAAGAGCTCGACCCGCACCCGCCCCACGCATATTTTCCAGGGGTGGGCCCGAACCCGCCTGACCCACGGGCCTTGGGTCGGCCCGCACATCTCTACAATCGAGGTTGTATATGAGTCAATGGGAGCGGTCCCTATACTATTTCAACGTTTCTATGCTGGAATTAGCCCGGAAATCTGACTATTTCAGACTTTTAAGGTAAATATCTGAAAAAAATCTAGTTTTTTGGGGAAAAAGCCTGAAGAAATCAAGTGATTTGGGGGGGAAAAAATGATACAATTTGGGTTTTCGCTCGATTTTCTTTGTGTATGTCCCTGATTCGATTATATTGTGCTTTTTTAATAATAAATAAGGTCCAATCATGGATTCTAATTTGGGCAGACTTTTTTATTAAATATTTGGATTTTGATAAATACGGTATGCCCCTAAATGTGCATTCACCAAGTTTTATAATATAGAAAGTATGTTTTGATTTAACAAACTCTGAATAAGGATAATGTCCCATTGGGTGTGACCATGTTATAACACCCTCTCCACTTGTCATAAGCTGGAGGCATCTTCTTATTTATAAAACGTAAAGCAAACGTGGTAACAAAATATCGTCCTAAAGAGGGATTCTGATCCTTGACACACTGAGGCTGCAGAGATAATAAGAGTGCAGATAATGTTCACAAATTCCAAAAATTTTGTGCTGAAAATCCTTTAAGCAGGGGCCATCCAAGTGACAAGGCTGCTCGGAGTGACCCTATACGGTGGTGACCCTGGCTTTGTTGAGGAGCCAACTACTCATTATCAACTAAGCACAGTGTTGAGGACAGCAGGAGCTGGAGCAGAATTGGAATTGAAGAAAGAGTTCTTAATTGGAATAAACATTACCCTCTGAAGAACTATATCGACATTCAACAACTCAAGAATCAATAGTGTAGGGACATGCTTGAAGAACACCAAAAACTCCAGAATTGTTGTGCCACCAGAAAGGAGACTAGAAACTTCTAGTCTTATCCTTTTGAATCAATCTGTACTGAAGTTATAGAAAATTGCTGGCCATGCCCAATAAACGACCCAGGCAAAACCTTAGTTATACCATTTTCCACAAACCTAGTAATCACATCAACACATCAACATATCTAATTGATTAGAAGAGCCTTTCTCATCTTGCCAGCCATGAAATTGTTTCCACCTTTGTCTAAAGCTACAGACAACTAACCATTGGGATCCACCCAAATTATCAAGTCTATATCTAGTCTTGTTTGGTTAGAGGCCCGCCACCTGTGAAATGGACCTGGGTCCTTAAAAAGCGAAATAAATCTCTCTCTAGATGTTAATTGGCCTCGTTGAACGTCTGGAAAGCTCCTACAGGGGAGGAGGAGGCATAAGGATTAAAGGGTATGTTTTAATATGACATTTTTCACATAAGAGTGAAATCCCTGCAGTGAGCATCAACCATTTGGTTTTTTGGTGTGTTACCACCAATAATGTGGATATGGTCTTAAAAGTTTTTGTGGTAACATGGGTGTGGCTTAAAGTGGTTGTGGTTTAAAACCAGGCAAAGCCACCGTGCACTCTAATGGGTTATATCACTGGCACCAGCACACTACTGGGAAATCCCAGCAAGACACAACCAGAACTGGGAAACAATGAACTTTTCTCAGCCGTTAGTATCCTGTCCATAATCAAGACTAGTTTCCTAGAGGTTACATACATTAGGATCATTTTCTCAGCAAGTAATTGCTAAACAACCACGCACAAGAAATACTTTTTTAATTGGCAGGTTCTTGACATAAACATTAGGAATGCATACTGTATTTAAAAATAAAAGAAAGCCATTAACCCAGCAGTAATTATCCGCTTAAAAAAGAAGAATCCTACTGGATACATATTTATTCCAAGAGTTAAGGAGACTATACACAAAAAGATCCTCTCCTTTGGCAGGTACACCAAACAAGTGGATCTCTCCTCGATATGCCCATCATGGGTCTGCTGGTAATGCAGGTGGTTAGACCAAGGGCCACATCTATGAACTGATGCAGTCCTTGATCCAATGGGAATTCTAAACCTGCCAGATTGACATCTGCCAGATTTTCAGCCAGATATCGATCCCGAAAGCCCATCGGAGGGACCCATACACCGCCCAATAAGCTGCCAACTTTGTCTGCCGCTTTTCTCGACCCGTGTATGGCTACCTTACCATCTACTGGACACACTTGATGCCCAATGCAATGTTTTCCCAGGATTCCAGCATAAACGTGTCCAACAAATGTCTGTGCCAAGTTTTGAGTGCACCATTGGCCATAAGCTAAAGCACATTAGTACAGGAATGTCTACCTGCAGGCCTCCAGTTGTCCGACTGATACTCTATCCTATTATTGTGATAACATTCTTGATGTGAAAAATCAAGTTCCCATGCAACATCAGAAAGCAAACTGCCACCCAATATCCAATAAAATGTGCCAGTCAAGGGTATATAGCCCCATCTATTCTAGTCAAGATAGCGTCATCTTCCATAACTACCCTAGCAGATAAGCTTTTACCAGATAAAGTAATCAGAGAAGGGACCTGTGAAACACGGACTCATGAACTTCATTGGCCAGGAATATGTTCTCTGCCCTAGTGACGTCAAGGCTGGACATAAAGGCTGCACACGGCTGGACGAGGAGAATTACACATGTAAAAGCTGTGGTTCCAGCATGTTCTCCTGTGAATCAGTGTTTTCATTGGGACGTCCGACAGCTTTTTGCAATTTGATAAGATCTGGTCTAAGCAATTTTCATAGCTTAGATTATTTCAGTGGGAGATCACAGGTTCTATGGCCGGTCTACAACACATAATGTCCTCGCTTCGTCTGGGAATCCGTGAAAATATTACAATTTGCCATTGACTTGGAGACACTCAAGTACCTCACATTTTCCCGAAATACATACACTTCAATTGAACCCACCAAACATTCCACTGATGGATTCCCACAGAAAGAACAACCCATAGTAGCGCATAGCTTTATAGTCACATGACTTAAAGGCTTCACAATTGGATGAGCCTAAAACTGTAGGCGTCATTTACGATTCCCCTCGGCAGTGGAGTCATTTCACAACCAAATTGGAGCACTTTTTGCAACAAGTCCATAAGGGGGCCAATGGCCCCTTGTGGATTTGCTGCAAAAAAGTGCTCCGATTTGGAAAACCCCAAACCAAATGCTGGATATAATGCACCCCTGTTAACAAGAAATAGGTATGGAGTAGTCTAGAAAGCTATCCCTGTTTAAAGGGATACTGTCATGGGAAAACATGTTTTTTTCAAAACGCATAAGTTAATAATGCTACTCCAGCAGAATTCTGCACTGAAATCCATTTCTCAAAAGAACAAACAGAATTTTTATTTTCAATTTTGAAATCTGACATGGGGCTAGACATTTTGTCAATTTCCCAACTGCCCCCAGTCATGTGACTTGTGCCTGCACTTTAGGAGAGAAATGCTTTCTGGCAGGCTGCTGTTTTTCCTTCTCAATGTAACTGAATGTGTCTCAGTGGGACATGGGTTTTTACTATTGAGTGTTGCTCTTAGATCTACCAGGCAGCTGTTATCTTGTGTTAAGCTGGCCATAGATGCAAAGATCTAATCGTACGAATCATCGTACGATCGGACTTTCCCATCTCCCGACCCGCCACTAACCATTCAGATCAAAGTCTTACCAGTCAGATTAGTTAAAGAACAGATGAGCCAATGTTCTGCCCCTGACAGCAATCGTACGATATCTATGTCCAACCAAAGCTGGTGACAGTCTCCCACTGAAAATCGTACGATCGGCAATACACGCAGAGATATTATCGGCAGCCAACAGAAATTTTCTAACCTGTCCGATCGACCAAACGACCGATCTCCGCCGGACGAAAAATGTCAGGACTCTCCACACACGTTCCGAAAATCGTACGAATCCTCGATTCGTATGATCAGATCTTTGCGTCTATGGCCAGCTTTAGGGAGCTGCTATCTGGTTACCTTCCCATTGTTCTTTTGTTTGACTGCTGGGGGGAAAAAGGGAGGGGGTGATATCACTACTTGCAGTACAGCAGTAAAGAGTGATTGAATTTTATCAGAGCACAAGTCACATGACCAGGGGCAGCTGGGAAATTGACAAAATGTCTAGCCCCATGTCAGACTACAAAATTGAATATAAAAAAATCTGTTTGCTCTTTTGAGAAATGGATTTCAGTGCAGAATTCTGCTGGAGCAGCTCTATTAACTGATTCATTTTGAAAACATTTTTTTTTCCCATGACAGTATCCCTTTAAATTCATCAGCTATGTATCAAATGATGGATAATGGTGACATTCTTTAGAGAACCAGACTGGCACGAATATTCTTTCAGGAAGTACTGACTTCTCCTTAACCATCTTCTCATGAACAATATCGGAATTTTCAGAGGTCATTAAACCATACAGCCTGGTTGTAATGGAATCATTTCAGCTCCTGACTCAAAACTGTCTGTTAATTGTGCACAAAAAACTAGGGGTTTGCTAACTGTTTACCAATTCTGAATTGCATTCCTTTTTTTCAAATATTTCATTATCACACATCAAAAAAAAATCAATTAGCATAGAAAAGACTTGGGGGTTTTCCTTTTTGGATGAGCAGCAAGTGATTACAATTTCAATAACCTAAAACAAAATTCTCCCTTTTGGTCAATCTTGAAGAACATCATCAAAAGGTAAAACATGAATTTCATTTCTTTCAGTGCCTTTGTGAAAGTTATACCTCAATATAAGATATAAATAAGGTCCCATCCAGAACCTCCTTTGTGATAAAGGTAAATAATATTGGAATCCTGAGCAGCCCATTCTATTACACGGTTTTGCCCAACTCTTTCCCCTAAGACAACGTTTCATTTCTCATGCACAGAAAGTCTCGACACTTGCACAGCCATGTTATTTCCCAATAATTCCCATCCATTTCCCACATCGATGCTGGCAAAGCACATTTATTATAAAAATACATTCCATGCCAGCAAGATTCCGAGAGCTGATCTTGGTGTTTAGTTATCCAAGAAATGTGCTCCAGACAAAACGTCTAAAATGAAAAAAAAAAAAAAATCTAAAATTGTTTTTCTTTCAAATGGAAAGCGATGAGATAATGATTATTGGAAACAAAAATATCTATGCTATTAACAGTGACAAATTAGCCTTGACCAAATGCCTACGTGGATGGATAGGCCTTGCTGAAAAATTTGTGGCGATGCCCAGGATAATAATGAGTTTGAAGATCAAGAATATAATAAATTATACACGATTTTCTTTAAATCTGGGGATTTTTTTAGGATAACTGTGGCTTTTCATGACTAATATGTGGCTGTATATGGATAATGCGTGGTGTAAGGGGTTGCAGGTAGTCTTCAGTTAAACCACCAGTAATGAAGGCCCTGCTCTTATGCTGTTGTCATGGGGTTGCCAAGATCTTGTAGGGTCCCCTAGAACTGATGGGGCAGTAAGGTTAGGAAGCCTTGTGAAGCAGCTCTGGTTGTGATGCAAATGCCCTAACCCTAACTCTTCCATACAACCACAAATAATCAAATCCGACATGAGCAATGATCGGTTGGCATACTCAGTCATATCACAACTCTTTTTGATTAGAAACATTTGAGTGATTTTGTACTACAGTAATACAGTTGAGCTGTGATCCTTTCCAACTATTCGTCTGCGTTGGCCATCACCAGTGACGCTACATTCTGGTTCAGACAACTCTTACCAGCAACGGAACCAACAAAACGAAGTGGTTGCCAGTAGTGATGTATGGATTGGATACTCATGGGTCAATCAAGTTCAAGCTGAAGGTTGTGCATTAAGCTAGTGTTGGTTACGATGGGCTGCTATTATTAATCATGGGACCCCCGATGGTAGCCTTAAGCTGGCCATAGACGCAAAGATCTGATCGAGGATTCATACGATTTTCGGACCGTGTGTAGAGAGACCTGACATTTTTCGTCCAGCGGAGATCGGCGTTTGGTCAGTCGGACAGGTTAAAAAATTTCTGTCGGCTGCCGATAATATCTCTGGGTAAACAGCGGAGGAGAAGCGGCGCAACTATATTTCTTTGAGCCAGGACTCGGCTCGGCTGCCTGCATGGGGAGAAACCGTGGAGCGGGTTCGCGCACTGGTGCGGTGGTCAGGGCTGGGGACGTCCAAGATGGCGCTGGGTCTCACACAGGATCCCCTAGCAGCGTGCAGCAGGGTGTCAGGTGCAGCACGGATCAAGTGGAGAAGGGGAAGAGCTTCCGTGCTTCGGCTGCATTGAAATTAGGCAAGTATGCCAGGGACCCTTCCCATAGTGATAACATCCAGGGAAGCCAGTGTCCTATATCCCCTGAGGCTCCCTCTTGTAGCTCTGGGATGTCTTCTCCTGTTAGTAACCCAGACATGCAGATAACAGAACATGCCCAACCAACACTTGCTGAGCTTATGTCACTTATGAACAGCAACCATGTTGTGACTATAGCAAAGATGGATGATCTTAAATCAGACTTTGCCTTGTTAAAGAATGATGTGCAAAAGATAAGGGAACGTACAACAGAGGCAGAGAAGCGGATTAGCACATTGGAGGATATTGTTACTCCTATTCCAAATAATCTTTTGGAGATGGCAAAGAAAGTTCGGATTTTGGAAGCGAAAGCAGATGACCTTGAAAACAGGTTCCGCAGGAACAATATAAGACTTGTGGGCTTGCCTGAAAGGGTGGAGGGTAGTGCACCTGAAACATTTTTGGAAACTTGGCTTAAGGATAAATTTGGCAGTAATAT